>NC_134860.1:14964858-15262358 GCF_049852395.1 Peromyscus maniculatus bairdii
CTGCCAAACCCACCCATCCTCCTAGATCACAGCTATTCCCTGAGACACAGACTCTGCCAATTCCAATTGGACCAAAAGATGAGTCATTGTTCTCCTAGCCATTCACCCCAGCC
The DNA here is from genome assembly GCF_049852395.1 of Peromyscus maniculatus bairdii. Classification (NCBI taxonomy): domain Eukaryota; kingdom Metazoa; phylum Chordata; class Mammalia; order Rodentia; family Cricetidae; genus Peromyscus; species Peromyscus maniculatus. The sequence continues at coordinate 14,964,972 of NC_134860.1, forward strand.
TCTAGGCTTTAGGCCCAGGAGCATAACCAGTGCCCCCATACAACACCCATTGCAGCCCCAGTTGCAGGCCAGCAGGCAGGACTTCTGCAAGCAGGCCTGACAAGCACCCCCCCACACACACACACACCAGACCCTGTAACCTGCAAGGTCCAATCCACCCCCGAAACCCACAAGAATCTAGTGATTCTATATCAGCAAAACCTGAGTACCCCAACACAGAATAAGCAGAGGAAAAGAATCTTAAAATTGACTTTAAGAAAATGACAGAGGTCTCTAAAGAGGAAATACAAAATTCCCTTAAAGAAATTGAGAAAAAGACAAAATTAAAAGGATCAATAAATCCCTTAAAGAAAGCCAAGAAAAACCAAGAAAAAGCAATTTAAATAGGTGAAGGAAACAGTTCAAGACCTGAAAATTGAAATAGAAACAATGAAGAAGATGCAGACTGAGGAAATTATGAAAATAGAAAATATGAGTAAATGAACAGGAACTACAGATGCAAGCATAACTAACAGACTATAAGACATGGAAGAGAAAATTTCTGGAATGGAGGACACAATAAAAGAAATAGATTCAACAGTCAAAGAAAATACTAAAGCCAAAAATGTCATAACACAAAATGTCCACGAAATCTGGCACACCATGAAAAGGCCAAACCTAAGAATAATAGGGATAGATGAAGAAGAATACCAACTCAAAGGCACAGAAAATATACTCAACAACATCATAGAAGAAAACTTTCCAAACCTAAAGAATGAAATGCCTATGAAGATACAAGGTTACAGAACACCAAATAGACTGAACCCAAAAAAGAAGTCCCCTTGCCACATATTAATCAAATGACTAAACATAGAAAATAATATTAAGAGTTGCAAAGGAAAAAGGCCAAGTAACATATAAAGGCAGACCCATCAGAATAACACCTGATTTTTCAATGGAGACTCTGAAAGCCAGAAGGTCCTGGAGAGATTTTTATGCAGACACTGAGAGAACATGGATGCCAGCCCAGACTATTATACCTAGCAAAACTCGCAATTGCTGTAGATGGAGTAAACAAAATATTCCATGATAAAACCAGATTTAAGCAATACCTACCACATAGTGCTAAATGTCTACATAAAGAAGTTGGAGAATTCTCACACTAGCAACTTAACAGCATACCTGAAAGCTCTAGAAGAAAAAGAAGCAAACTCTCACAGGAGGAGTAGACAGCAAGAAATAATCAAATTGAGGGCTGAAATCATAAAATAGGAACAAAGATGATACTACAAAGAGTCAATGAAACAAAGAGGTGGTTTTTTGAGAAAATCAGCAAGATAGACAAATCCTTATTCAAACTAACTAAAAGGCAGAGAGAGAATATCAAAATTAATAAAATCAGAAATGAAAAGATAGACATAACAATTTGACAATGAGAAAATCCAGAGACTTGTCAGGTCATACTTCAAAAATCCTGTACTACACAAAATTGGAAAATTAAAAAGAATATACAACCTTCTGAATAGGTACCACATACCTAAGTTAAATCAAGACTAGATAAAGTATTTAAATTGACCAATAACCCCTAAGGAAATAGAAGCAGTCATTAAAAGTCTCCCAACCAAAAAAAGTCCAGGGCCAGATGGTTTCAGTGCAGAATTCTACCAGGATTTCAAAGAATTAATGCCAATATGCCTCAAATTGTTCCACACAATAGAAACAGAAGGAACAATGCCAAACTCTTTCTATGAGGCTACAGTTAGACTGATAACCAAACCACATAGAGATGCAACAAATAAAGAGAATTACAGGCCAATCTCCCTCATGAACATTGATGGCAAAAATATTCAATAAAATACTGGCAAACCAAGTCCAAGAACACATAAAAAAATATCATCCATCATGATCAAGTAGGTTTCATCCCAGAGAAGCAGGAATGGTTTAACATAGGAGAATCTGTCAAAGTAATCCATCATAAAAACAAACTGAAAGAAAAAAAAGCACATGATTAGCTCATTAGATGCTGAAAAAGCTTTTAACAAAATCCAACACCCCTTCATGATAAAGGTCTTGGAGAGATCAGGAATACAAGGAACATACATAAACATAATGAAGGCAATTTACAAAAATCCAACAGCCAACATCAAATTAACTGGAGATAAAGTGATTCCACTAAGATCAGGAACAAGACAAGGCTGTCCACTCTTCCCATATCTATTCAATATAGTACTCAAAGTTCTAGCTAGAGCAATAAGACAACAAAAGGAGGTCAAGGAGATATAAATTGGAGAGGAAGAACTCAAACTTTTGCTATTTGCAGATGATAGGATAGCCTATATAAGTGACCCCCAAAATTCTACCAGGGAACTCCTACAACTGATAAAAAACCTTCAGTAATGTGGCAAGATACAAGATTAACTAAAAAAAAAATAAAATCAGTAGCCCTCCTATATACCACAAATGATAAATGGGCTAAGAAAGAAATTAGAGAAACATCAACCTTTACAATACTACAAATAATATAACATACTTTGGGGTAACTGTAGCTGAAGTTTTCTCCAGTCCTGCCTGGCCCACAGTCAGGACAAATCTCTCTCATCCACCAGTTCTGGAGTCACTCAGCCTCAACCGAGTAAACACACAGAGACTTATATTGTTTACAAATTGTATGGCTGTGGCAGGCTTTTTGCTATCTAGTTCTTTTTTTTTTTTTTTTTTTTTTTTTTTTTTTTTGGTTTTCCGAGACAGGGTTTCTCTTGTGTAGCTTTGCGCCTTTCCTGGATCTCACTTGGTAGCCCAGGCTGGCCTCGAACTCACAGAGATCCGCCTGCCTCTGCCTCCCGAGTGCTGGGATTAAAGGCGTGCGCCACCACCGCCCGGCTGCTATCTAGTTCTTTTATCTTAAATTAACCCATTTCTATTAGTCTATAAGTTGCCACATGGCTTGTGGCTTACAGGTATCTTTACATGTTGGTTGTCATGGTGGCAGCTGGCAGCGTCTCCTGACTCAGCCTTCCTGTTTTCAGAATTTTCTTCTCTGTTTGTCTCATTTATACTTCCTGTCTGGCTACTGGCCAATCAGCATTTTATTTATACAGAGCAATATCCACAGCAGGTAGCTCTAACCAAACAAGTGAAAGACTTGTATGACAAGAACTTTAAGTCCTTGAGAAAATAAATGGAAGAAGATATCAGAAAATGGAAAGATCTCCCATGCTCATGGATAGGTAGAATCAACATAATAAAAATGTCAATCTTACCAAAAGCAATCTACTGATTCAATGAAATGTCAACACAATTCTTCACAGACCTTGAAAGAACAATACTCAACTTCATATGGAAAAACAGAAAACCTAGGATATCGAAAATAATCTTTTACAATAAAACAACTTCTGGAATTATCGCCATCCCTGACTTCAAGCTCTACTATAGAGCTCTAGTAATGAAAACAGCTTGGTATTAGCATTAAAACTGACATGTGGACCAATGGAATTGAATTGATGATCCTGACATTAATCCACACACCTATGAATACCTGATTTTTGACAAAGAAGCCAAAACTGTACAAAGGAAAAAAGAAAGCATTTTCAACAAATGGTGCTGGCATAACTGGATGTCAAAATGTATAAGATTGCAAATAGATCCATATTCATCACAATGCACAAAACACAAATATAAGTGAATCAAAGACCTAAACACAAATTCAGCTACACTAAACCTGATAGAGAAGTAGGAAGTAGTCTAGAAAGCATTGGCACAGGAGACCACTTCCTAAATATAGCACCAATAATATAGACACTGAGAGCAACAATTAATAAATGGGACCTCCTAAAACTGAGAAGCTTCTGAAAGGCAAAGGACACAGTAAATAAGGCAAAGCAACAGCCTACAGAATGGGAAAAGATCTTCACCAACCCCACATCTGACAGAGGGCTGATCTCCAAAACATATAAAAAGATCAAGAAACTAGACAGCAAAATAATAAACAATCCAATTAAAAAAATGGCTACAGGTCTAAACAGAGAATTTGCAACAGAAGAATCCCAAATGGCTGAAAGACATTTAAGAAATTGCTCAACATCCTTAGTCATCAGGGAAATCCAAATCAAAATGACCCTGAGATACCAGTCAGAATGGCTAAGACTAAAAGCACTACAGACAGTTTATGTCGTAGAGGATGTGGAACAAGGGGAACACTCCTCCACTGTTGGTGGGAGTGCAACTTGTACAGCCGATTTGGAAACCAGTTTGGGAGTTTCTCAGAAATTTGTTATTCAATCTACCTCAAGACCCAATGATACCACTCTTGGGCATATACCCAAGGAATTCTCAAGCATACCATAAGGACACTTGCTCAACTATATTCATAGCAGCATTATACATAATAGTCAGAACCTGGAAGCAACCTAGATGCCCCTCAACCAAAGAATGGACAAAAAAATGTGGTACATAAACACAATGGAGTATTACTCAGCTGTAAAAAACAAAAAAACAAAACAAAAAAAAACCAATGACATCATGAAATTTGCAAGCAAATGCATGGAACTAAAAATATTCTGAGTTACATAACCCAGACTCAGAAAGACAAACATGGTATGTACACACTCATAAGTGGATACTAGATGTAAAGCAAAGGATGATCAGACTAAAACCCAAAGCTCCAGAGAAGTAAGGAAAAGAGGACCCTAAGAGGGATGTATGGATCACTTTGGGAAGGGGAAACAGAGGAGATCCCAATGAGTAAACTGGGGATGGGGGGAGGGGCAATAGAAGGTAGGGGATGGGGGATGAGAACATGAGGAAACTGGATGGTTAAGCTGGGGGAAGGATGGAGTGGGAAAGCAATGGAGATATCTTGATAGAGGGAGGGAGACATTATGGGTTAAGGGAGAAACCTGGCACTAGGGAAATTCCCAGGACACCACAAGGATGAACCTCAGCTTAGATTACTAGCCACAGTGGTGAGGGTATCTGAACTGGCCTACCCTACTAATCAGATTGATGAATACCCTAACTGTCATCATAAAGCCTTCATCCAATAACTAATGGAAGCAGATGTAGAGATCCACAACCATACACCAGGCTGAGCTCTGGGAGTCCAGTTGAAGAGAGGGAAGAGGGATTACATGAGTAGGGGCAAGGGTCGGGGTGTGGGTGTGTGTGTGTCAAGATTGTGATGGGGAAATCTACAGAGACAACCCAATCAAGTTCAAAGGAACTCACAAACTTTAGACGGAGCGCTGTGGAACCTGCATGGGACTGGACTGGACCCTCAGCATACAGGAGACAGTTGTATGTAGCTGGATCTGTCTGAGGGGCCCCTGACAGTGTGATCAGGATCTATCCCTGGTGCATGAGCTCGCTCTCTGGATCCTATTACCTATGCTCCGACATCTTGCTCACCTCTAATAAAGCAGGGGGGCTTGGTCCTGCCTCAACTGAATGGACCAGGCTTAGCTGTCCCCTATAGGAGAACTTACCCTGTTAGAGGAGGGATGGGGGAGTGGGGGGAGGTGAAGGGGTGGGAGGAGTGGGAGGAAGGATGAGAGGGGGATCTGTGGTTGGTATGTAAAATAAATAAAGGAAATAAGGAGAAAAGGAGGTGAGAAAATGGGAAATACAGACAGAGAGAAAGAGAATGCTGAATGAAATGCAAACTAGACACTTTAGAAAACAGCTTTTTGGGGGGCAGAAAAAACTAATCACCAAGCTCATTTTTTATGTAAGCTTCACGATGCCCCAAATGTATGTGTCCAAGAACAACTTAAGTAGAGCTTCAGACATGAGCTCAACAAGTCGCCACAACTGCAAAAAGAAAAAAATACAGAGCAGCCCACTAACACCATGGTCTTTTGATAATTTCTGGAGGATGGTACTTCACATTTCACAGAGATCTGGATTGGTTGCTAGCCTTTTGGCAACCTTCACCCTCCTCAAGGGAAGGCAAGTTTGCAAATAATGACAGGATGAATGCCTTGCCAAGACGGAACACATTTAAATGAAATTAAAGAAAAACATCCTTACTTTAAATAAGTTTTCATTTAGCCAAGATAATTTGCCTAAAAATTTTTGGAACAAATTGATACACACATTGTGACAAGATATTGAAGACAGTCACACATGTTCTTTGTGTTACAAAACATAAGTGGACTGAAAAGACCACGTCTAGCTATAATTAATATAAAATATTTTCTAAAATAAATTTTTGAGTCCATTCAAATTTCCTTTCTTAATGATGATTAATTTGTGGCAGCCATTGAAATAATTGTCAGAGACAAACTAAATTTTTTTGCGTTTAATCAGAACTGGTCATTTTTACATATAAAGTTGCATTTAAATTCATATAATAACTGAAACTCATAACTAATAGTATTTGGGGTTGTAAAAATGGTATTTTTTTCATGAAGAAAAAAATTATTTCCTTAGTATTATAATCGTTGATATGAAAATAGTGTGGACAGACTGGAGCTGGGTTTTTAAAGTGTGTTTGAAAACATCTTAAGTAATTTTGTACACATATTGTCTTATTTCAGTAACGTAAATGTTAATAAGTTCACCATTATCACAAATTACCAGACAAAGTCTAAAAGCAATATGAAAATGCAGTTTCATAACATTCTTTAGAGTAATTAATGAGCTATTTCTCTGTATCCTTCTTTCTGCAACAGAGTCATATTAGGAGCCAGCCTGGGTACTAAGTAAGGCAGGGGGGTTGCCTGAAGTTGGTTACCAGCAGAGTGCGGGTGGCATTAGGCAGAAGGCTAAATCTTACATGGTAGAAGAACTAGACAGAGTTAATCCCGACTGTGCTTTGAGCAGGAATATCTCCTCCATTTTCTATCCTTGGCAGCTTTCAGAGACGCAGGAGTGAAATACAACCTTCAGCCCAGTTAAGACCTTCACTCAGGCAAGACTGCCTATACATCCCATTACATAGAAGAAAACGGCTTGACTTACTTGGATCCGATAAGATGGAGTCTGTTTTCGGTAGAAATTGATCACAACGGACTCCTTGGTAGCCTTCTTTGCACCTGAGAAAAGGGGATAAATGACAAATATATGCATGTGATTGTGGAAGATTTGAGATCTCATCAAGCAGATTCAGCATTAACAATGAAGCAAGAGCAGTCTACTTAGACTTTTTTATTTGATTCAACCTATTTCCCATATCCAAAGGCAGATTCTAGATTCTAATTTTGTCCAAAACAAACAAATCAACAAAAACTCCAGAAGAACACAGCTATGCAGTTATAGAGGCAAACACAGTACTCAAAGAACAAATCCACCAACACCCCAAATTCCCCTCTCATCTGTGTGGATAGTGGTGCATGTTTCCTATTCAATACTTTGGTTTCCAAGTGCACTCAGAGACATTTTTCAAGCACCATTTTTTCTTACAACAGATATTTTCTAATATTACACACCAGTTACAGTTTTAGGCTTACTGTATTATTTCCTTGTGTTTTATTGGTTTTCTTCTTTACTGATTTTGCTTTTTTGAATTTATTCTGTAGCTCTTCTTCCTGTCAGAGTCACTTCCTTGCCAGAAATATCAACAGATCACCTGGCATGGTCGGAGGAAGCATCTAAGTCTCCCTCTTTGCTCCTGTATAGTTAGAAAATACATGCAAAGTGCCTAGCCTCTTCCAGGCATTGTCAGGGCAACTATCCTGAGTGAGTATATTGCTGAGGCTAGGAACACCCTGGAAGCTTTGAGGCGCATCCAAACCTTCAGTTCTGCTTGTTCTGCTTGGCTCAATCAATTATGGCTGCTTGATCAGCTTGGACAACCGCCACACATCTACAGCCAGTTCAAGCTACAAATGTAACTAAGGTCCCAAACACTGTCTGGATACAGTCTCTTTAAGTGAGAAGGTGGTATTTACTGGTCTTCCTAAGGTTTAATCCGTCATGCTTGAACTAAGCAGAGAAGTCACCATTGTCACCTGTGAGATGAATCCATCCTACTTGAAGAGGGAAAAAATTGGGCTGCTGACATAAAAATCATGAAAATCCGATTTGAAAAACAACCGTCTGCTTGTTAGAAATCTATGAAATTGACAAAAGTATTCAAAGAGACGGTCCCTTGGCACTTGCCAGGAGGACGGTGAATTCTTCACTCGGACTGTGCTTTGTCTCCTGAGTGTGAGAAGTATTAGATGAGGCTTACTGCAACAGGGGCAGCAATACTGAAGACCACTTTCTGCCTTTCATTCAGAGCTAAACTGAAACTCAGATAATCAGACAGGCTCTCTTCAACACCTTTTTAAAACATGAAACTCTCAAAAATGTTGGTGATTTTCCTCCATAGTCTGAGAACAAAGGTTTCTACTATGTGTATACAGATATCTCAGAAATCACATGTGCCTTCCAAATTCATTTGAGCAAACCCTTATCTCCCACTGCTTTAAATATAAATAATATCTATTGTGGCTTGAAATAAAATGGACAAATGCTTGGTTTTCTAATAGTGAAAAGTCAGACAGACAATACTTAGGGCTGAAACATATTTGTGATAAATAAGATAAAGTTCTGTGTTCTGAAAGCTGCCCTGATGCTGACATTTATGCTCATCTAGAATTATCAATGCCAAGGTACTTCAATCCTTATTTCTCTGTGACTGTGAATCATGCCCTGCATATGTGTTATCATGCACATACACTTTCTAGAGCTGTTATTTCCAACCCATGCGGGAGATTTTATATATCTTTTAACTGCTTGTATGTTTATTTAATGTGGAAATGACATCCTAGTGGGAATGGCAGCTTTTAAAGGAAAGCACCATTTTTTGTTTGTTTCTTTGCTCACTTTGCTTGTTAAAGTTCATTGTTACTTAAAACACATTATTCTATTTGTGTGTGGAAAACAAAATAAAAGAAGAGTTTTAAAATTTTTCCAGTCTTAAACTGATTGACCATCAATCAGAGCCCACCTTAGGGTATCAGGCTTCAAGGGATGTTGGGAAAATTGTAAATTGAGTCTTTTCCAGCTATCTTCACACCTGTGGGCTGCAGGTAATAGAGCTTGCTGGTGAGTGAGCAGCCTTCCTCCGGCTAGGGAGCCAAGCACAAGGCCCATAGCCACTTACTCAACCCCAGCAAGCCCTGCTCTGTTGGGAAAGATATGCAAGCCACTGCCAATTGGTGCTAGGGTTTGAAAAAACAACACACAAATTTCTCATTTAAAATCCCACAAACACCACCTTGATAAGTTCAGACTTATCCAAACATGAAGATGGAATGTTGTTAGTGTAGACTGCTGATGAAGTGATTTGGATATAAGACAATACTGAAGCATTAGGGGAAGGGGGTGTCTTCAGAAACAATTCTATTGCATGAATGAGTCTGGAGAACCCACTCTTGGGCTGATAATTGACAGATATTGTGTGGTTTGCTTCTGCTTCAGTTAGTTTGGAAGATGAACAGAGTTATCGTTTTCTTTTTGAAGAATACAGTGTAAAGTACAAGAGGGGTATTTATATACCAGAATACTGGTCTCATCTTAAAGAGTGGCATAATGAATGGCATTGAAAAGTACATGTGTAATATTGAATGGTAAATATGGCTTTCTTTAAAAAAGCACAAATCTTGCCTTAGCTGGGTTAGTAATCTGTTCACTTTCTTCTCTGCTTTTCTCTGAAAGCTCACTCAGTCCACCTATTCCTATATTTCTTTGTCTTTTAGAAGCCTGCTTAATAGCTACTATATTAAAAAAATACAATATTGTTTGGTCATTTCACAGGTAAGTTTTGATTCTACATACTCAGGCAATAAACATCAAGGGTTGACAAAAGATTGCATGAAGAAAATGAGAGACTTATTACCAAATGTAAAATAAGTACCAAGCAAAGTTGGTTTATAAGAGCTGAGATGTGTTACTGTGGGCAAAATTAGCCTCAAATTTCTTGTGTTTACTTGGAGCTGAAGAAGTTGTCTCTTTAGAAAATATAACTTCTTAACACACATTTTGCTTAGTTTCCAAGTATAAAAATCATAAGGAAAAGGATCATGGAGATGACATTTGAAGCCAAGTAGGGCAGATAAAATGATATAGACACAACTATAATTGTTCCCTAGAAGAAGAGAGACTAGCCACTGGCAATGGTGGACACAGAGTTAAGAGAGGGATGGGTACTCTGCACACCCAGCTCCAGTATCTTCCAGGTCTAGTCAATGGTGAGCGTAGGTACCATATTACACTCATGTCCCCAGAGTGTAAGACCGTGTAATTTCAAATGTATCCACATGTCCAGTTTAATTCGAAATAACAGGAGTCATTTTGGATCATTTTTTCTCTTCTACATTGCCCTGAGAAAAAACCCAGTGGCTGGTTTTAGCCAACAAACAAACCAAAAAAAAAAAAAGATAATCAGTAACCAAAGGGAGTGCCATGGATATCAGCCAAGATGAGGAAGTACAAAACACATTATCTTTGGCTGGAATTCAATATTGTTTAGTCTGGTATGGTAAAACAGAAATAGTCAATATATCAAGACTGCATGTGGAAGGACCGCAAAGAAAAGAGTTTTAAATAGTTCAGTTGGCACACTTTCCCTGTCCCATGAACATCTTGCCAGGATAGTGAATAGCAATGAATGTAAAGACTCACAGTTGCTGAATGGGCTAAGGAATAAGCAATGTTTGAGTGTTCAGCCCTAAATGGGACATGTCTAAATGGGACATGTACAACACCCCCTCTAAGTCTCAAGAACAACTCAAAAACAAGAGCAGAAAGAATAAGAGCAAGAAGATAGGGAGAAGTGTTGCAGAATATTATTTTAAAGTGTGTTACTTTTGTTTATATTGCATTTGTTTAGCTCTGTGAGGCTGTGTTACTGTGCCTGTCTAAAATACCTGGTGGTCTAATAAAGAGCTGAATGGCCAATAGCAAAGCAGGAGAAAGGATAGATGGAACTGGCAGGCAGAGAAAATATATAGGAGAAGAAATTTGAGAGAGGAAAAAGAAAGAGTAAGAGAAGAAACGGAGGATGATAGGGACCAGCCATCCAGCCACCCAGCCACCCTACCAGCCATTTGAGTAAGTGTAAGATTTACAGAAGTAAGAGAAAGGTAAAAGCCAAGAGGCAAAAGGTAGATGGGATGATTTAAGAAAAGCTGGCAAGAAACAAGCCAAGGCAAGCCTGGGCATTTATAAGTAAAAATAAGCCTCTGTGTGTGATTTATTCAGGAGCTGGGTGGCAGGTCCCCCCAGAAGAGCAAAACACAAACAACAGAGAGGGGTAGTGGAGTACTGGCTTCAGAGTGTGACAAGAACAATGCAATGTGATCTCATAGCAGCTGATGCTACTTCCTATGTTAGGCCAGAGCAAGACTGGTTCTGTCAACAGCCAATCATGGATCATGGAGGGATCACCAGGCCTATCCCTCCCTACTGGCTATCAATACGCTCATGAGGAGGAGCAGTAACTGGCTTCAGTTGTATACCCAAACCGAGCCAATTTGGCTCCAATGATTAGTTCCATGGTCACAGAACTGGCAATGGTTGTAATCAATGGGTCATAAAACAATAAGACACACGAATGTGGGGAAAGAACTAGCATAGAGGTTGGAGGGTGGATAACAGGTGTGGGAGGGAGGGAGATAAAGAGCAGTGGGTGAGGATAACTAGAATGCACTATATACACATATAAAATTGCCATAAAACAACTTTATTGACAAAAAAGAAGTTTGGTCATGTGTTTATGTTCAACAGGAGCTGTCATCTTTGATTGGCTTAAAGCAGTTCTTGCAGTCATCAGCCCAACTACTAACATCATTTTCACCTCTTTCTTACAGTTCTCATACAACAGTTTACTTGTTTGAGCCAATGATTCTAGTATGGGTAAAAGCTGCAGAATCCCCAGGTGCCATTACAAGTTATCCAATGCTTCCAGAATTTGAATTTCAACATCTTGATAGAATAATTTAATTTAATTTAAAATACATGTTAGGTGAAATACATTTTTCACTTTCTCTTTCTCCTTAATTTTCTCATTTCTTAGTGGAAATTGTTATTGCTCACCTGGACTGTTCTCTCATTGTTCTCTCTCTTCGTTCTCATATATGACCTGATTATATACATGGATGATCTATCCAACACATAGTCTTCACAATCCATCTTCCTTATTAATATCATAATTAGTAAAGAGTTAAGTTTCTATCCTGATGTTTCTCTCTCTCTCTCTCTCTCTCTCTCTCTCTCTCTCTCTCTCTCTCTCTCTCTCTCTCTCTCTCTCTCTCTCAATTTGGTATTTCAAGACAGGGTCTCTCTGTGTAACATTCTTGGATGACCTGGAACTCTCTTATAGACCGGGCTGGCCTTGAACTCAAAGAGATCCGCCTGACTTTTCCTCCTGAGTGCAGCTCTTCTCACTTCACTTAGTTTTTGTCTGGATGTATTTTATATGATTTTTTTAGTGTCTTTGTTTACCAATTTCAACTCAAGTATAATAAAATGAGCATAATAGTAGTAAAAAAAATAATACATATAGTTGATATACTATACTTCTGATTTGGCAATTTTCATACCTAGAAACATTATGCTTTGTGTCTACAGGATGGGTTTTGGAAAACGCAAAAAGGAAAATATCCAAACAATGAAAATATATGGAAGATTGTTTCAATTCCTCTGTTGTATAGTCTTTATATGAATTCTATGGGAAGCATAAATACTTGATTTTAAACAAAATTTAAACAAAAGAAATCAATTATTTCTCTGAAGGAACTAGTGGCAGAAAAAGTATATGTATTTTTGGCTATTTAGCCCTTTATCCTTAAAAAAAAAGTGGCCATTACTTTCAATATGACCAGAAATTAGATACCTGGTCATAGTGAATCACTCTGTCAATTTCAAAAACTCTATGGAATTCAGATTTGACAGAGAACAATTCATCCAAGTATTCTACCTTTGCTTTTGCCAAGCCTCTTCAGCGCCAGACTTTTCATAAGGAAAATGAATAAACCATGATGAAGCTATGTTTAGCATTGGGGGTTGAGTAGTGCATCTCCTGATCATGAATCCTGATTCTGGGTCTAGTGTTTAATGAATGCTTAATCTTTCTCATCCTTGAAGATAATAGTAGCTAATGTCTAGAATTACAATTAATAATAAACGATCCTATAAAAATGGCTCATGGTAAACATCCAATAGATTCCAGTTCTCAGTGTTCCTTGAACTATCATCCCAGATATTTCAGTAAGGGAGTAGACGAAGCAAAGTTATCAATACTAATTCAAGATCCCACAACAAGAATTTGCACTTCCTGCAAACTCAGTGGATTGACTTCAAACTTCTGCTTTACCTATGAACCCTCTCATTCTCTCCAAGGATATTTGATCAATATGTAGATTGGTATTCATTCTACATTTTATATAAGATTAAATAGTTGAAAATGTGGTTCAGGCACCATGAACTGAAGCTATTATTTTAAAAGTGATAGAACTTGATCTGTAAATTGTTATCCAATATCAATATCAATGACTATGTTCTTAGTCAAACAGCATTATAGACACTGATTTAAAGACAAAAGTCTTGATTTCAAAAGTTCTTACCACTTATGGCTGGGAAGAATCCCCAGGAAAACATTACTAAAGAAGCATAACATTTCTTTCTCTTTTATTAATAATTACAAATTATAGATATGTACAATGTATAACATTATTTTCAAATTTATTTTGAAATATATTTCAAAAAGTATAACCAAATAATATAAGCACTGTCTTACGTTTTTTAACAATAAGAATACTTAAAATTCACTCAACAATTCTTAAGTACATAATATTTGTTGTATAATTTATATAAGATACAGTGTGTGTTTCGAACTTATTTCTTTCATGTCATTATTTGGAATGTATATTAGTACAGTCAATGGGAAAAACAATGTGGAAGTTATCAAAAAGTAGAAAATATGTCTGGTTCAGCAATCTCCCTATTTACTTTGCATAGACATTCAAACAAAATGAAATAAGCATGTCAAGGAAATATTTGCATGTCCATATTCACTGTATTGTTATTCACAGTAGCCATGATATGGAGTTGACTTAAGTATCTAGTAATAATAAAGGAAAAATAGGTAAAGAAAATATAAAAAAAACAATGAGATACTGTCTTAGTGAGGGTTTCTCTTGCTACAATAAGATGCTATAACAAAAAAGCAAGTTGAGGAAGAAAGAACTTATTCAGGTTATGCTTCCACATTGCTGTTCATCACCAAAGGAAGTCAGGATAGGAAATCAAACAGGTCAGGAACCTGGAGGCAGGAGCTGATTCAGAGGCCATGGAGGAGTGCTGCTTACTGGCTTGCTTCACATGGTTTACTCAGTCTGCTTTCTTATAGAACCCAGGAACATCAGCCCAGTGATAACACTGCCCATATCGATCACTAATTAAGAAAATGAATGCCTTACTGTTGTGGAACAGAGTATGTGTTTGGCTATGTAAAGATGTGTTTCTTTTGTTTATGTTGCAGAATAATTATTTAACTATGTAAAGATGTGTTACATTTGATTAACTATGTAAAGATGTACTGCTACTCCATCCTGCCTGCCTAAGGCATCTGATTGGACTAATAAAGAGCTAAATAGCTAATAGCTAGGCAGAGGAGGGATAGATGGGGCTGGCAGGAAGAGAGAAAAGGGGAGTCAGTCAGCCAGCTGGGGGCCAGCTAGCTAGACACAGAGGAAGCAGGAAAGCAGGATGGACTGTAGGTTGATGAGGTAACAAGCCTCTGGGCAACACATAGATTAATAGAAATGGTTGAATTTAAGTTACAAAAAATAGGTAGAAACAAGCTTAAGCTAAGGCTAAGAATTTATAATTAATAATATGCCTCTGCATTATGATTTGGGGGCTGGCTGTCCAAGAAAGCCTACGACATCTTACATATGGAGCTAATGGAGGCATTTTCTCAACAGAGGCTTCTTCTTCTCTGATGACTCTAGTTTGTGTCAAGTTGACACAATACCAGCCAGTACAGATACTTTCAACCAGAATGAAAAAATTGATATTGTCCTTTGGGACATCACAGATGAATATTGTACACACTGTATACATCACTGAAATACATTGTGTTGTGAGGAATCAGCTAAGAGCAAACAGTGGAATCATATACAATATTGCTCATTTGTGGAACTTAAAAAGTTGAGTTCAGAAACAGAGCAGAAAGGATGTCTTCCAGGAGCTTAGGGCTGGGTATGCACTGTTTATGACACTTCTTCATGGTAGACTATCTGTATTAAAAACAAAACCTAACACTAAAACCAATTAACCAACCAAATAAAAACAAAAGATTGACTCAAGTAATCTGAAGTGAATGGCCCAGTATGAAAGAGATAGATGAGGAGAAGTCACAATTCCAAAAGCTGCTTGTTCTAAATGATAAATGTGATTGGTGGACCAGAAATTTTTCTCCCTAGGGACCTGCAGCCTAGAGTCATTGGCTCAAAATCATTAATGGTTTTAGAACAAATTCGTGTCCCCAGCCAGTCTTTAACTGAAACTAGAATGTAGGTTTGACTATGGAGAATATTGTGACATTGATTAAAGAGTAAGCTTTCTTTAGCTGAACTGAGAATTTAATTAAGTGGTCTTATTTTAAAAGGAACACTAATTAAGACAGCAAGATCTGTAAGTTAACCACTTGGTATTAACATTATCTACAGATTAGCTATGGGTACAGACTTTCTACAACACTTCTGACTCTAAAAGGAAGAATTTAGGGTGGGATTTGTATAAATTTCAGTGTAACAGCTGCCTTCTATAATGCAGAGATTTATCAACAAGTAACTACAATACCTTGTCAATTTAGAGGTTTCCCAACATGTTATCTAGTCCATGACTGATGAAAATGATTCTTCTAGGGTCATTCTGACATTTCTGACTAATAAAATTGAACCCAAAATCTTACCAAAACAACCACTAAGAATGGTTTAACAGTTTATCCCTTTGGGCAAAATTAGGATATGAAAACTAATGGAGACGAATTTCTTAACTTAAAACTGCTATAATTTCACATGCAAGCTTTAAGTCTTCTACTTGGATGCAGGAAATAGAATACATTCGGTCACCAAGAGACAAAGGAAAATAGTGACATCAAGTAAGACATACTGAAGAGACACAAGTGCAAATGTGTGATTATGAAGCACTAATATCTTCTCCACCAGGCAGTGTGTCTAGCAGCTACCTGGCCAGGTACATCATTTGCTGTCACTACCAGCAAATCAGTGGCCATTTGCTCAGATCCTATCTTCACCTGGGATTATGGCACAGTCTCTTGAGGAGAGTCATTGCTGAGGTGTGATCACATTAGTCTCAATGAACACTTAGTCTTTGATATGGTTGCCTGACCCTACTTGCTCTTGTCTTTCACTTTTCCCTTAGTATTTCAGTCATAAAACTAAAACATGTAATGTAGTATGAAGGTACCAGATAATTTAGGATACAATATAGTGTGATTTAGTACAAAGATGGGCTGACGGAACAACCCTTTCCACTTTAGTTTTGATTTTATCACATCTGGAAAAAAGCTACAGAAGGTAAACCTACAAACATGGTGGAGCTGGTGAGGTCTCTCTCTGTGAATTGAAGATACTTCTCCTGATCCCCTGTGATCTGTCTCTTACTCCAAAGTGACTAAGGCTTATTCCTATATTATTATCCTTACTCCTATAAGACTAAGGTTACTTTGAAGATGTCCTTAATCTTGGTTGTCTTTTAATGGCTCTACCTTCAGGTGCTATCACTGGGAGTAAGTGAGGCTTAGGGGAGCATCACAATTCTGGCCATTATAGATACCAAGGTGCAGAACTGATATCCACAGACTAGCCAAGGCCACAACACAAATTCCTCTATACACAGCATGTCCAGAGAAAAGAAAAATGCTAGTTTATTTTGTATTTCAGATAAGTAGGATTGCTTTTATGGCATATGCAATATGTGAGGCAGAAAACAAAATTATATTCATTGTTTCCATGAAGTCCAAGTCTAACTTTGCTTACTGCGGATTATTTGCTAACTCAGGCAAACTTACATGGGAGAAAAATCATCCAGAGAAAATTACCAACAGGACTACCTAGATTTAAGCTAGGGTATAGCATTGTTACCATAACTATTATATCAGAATTCAGCTATGTTTTCCTTTTCAATATTGCAATGTTGGTTTTATCTTCCTTATGCATCCTTGTGTTAACCACATAAAGCGTTCATATAGCCCAGTACGTGCCTCTTCAACAGCCTGAGCACTGACAGGCAACTTTACCAGGAAGTGATATTCAACTGAAGTAATGCTGTTGGCAGTTGTTGGAGTGTCTGCCTTGAGTGGACCACCACCATGCTTCGCATACCATCAAAATAAAGCAGAAGAGCTCTTGGGCAGCAGGCCCACTGGCATGGACAGTTAAAGGACTTCTTGCTTCACTCTTCAGCTCACTCTACTTTGGCTATCTTTAATACTGTTGTGCTATTGAGTTTGAAAAGCAGTGTGTACACATGTGTCACACATGATCGCCAACAATCAATAATCAGACATAAGAAGAGACCCATGTGAGGGGCTGTGGTGTTCTTTCTGGAACTCAGTGTGGGTTCTGAGATGGTGAGAGAGTATGGCATTCATAAGAGATCAAGAAAGTCAGCTTATTTTCTGTCTGAGCTGGTTGGGCAACTCCCTGAAACTAAATGCTACAGAGCTTGATAAGGCAGAATCAGAGAAAAAAAAAGGTGAGAGATAATTTTTATTTTAAAGGTATCCCTATGATTGGCATTATAAAGGAGAAGGCCAATTCATTAACAAAGAGACTGATAAACCACCCACAGCATGTTTCAAATAAGTGGTAATAATTATTGTCTTCCTGAGAAAGAGAGCAAAGTAGCCACACAGTGTCACTCACAAATCAGTTTGTGAACATCACAGAGCATACTGCAAAAAGTCACAGAGCTTTCTGATTTAATCAAGGCAGGAAAGAAGAAGAGTTCATCAGTTTACATGTCTAGATCATAGAAAGTTCTCCATTGGATGTAAATTGTTTTCTAAAGCCATCTTAGAAGCCTCTAGAGTTCAGAGCCCTAATTGAACAGCATATCTTCCCATTGATCCCAGGATATTGTCCAATCAGCTGACAAGGACCAGCATATCTGCAGGCTAGAGGACTTGGGCAGCTTTGCTAGGAATCTGGAGCACTAGATCGCCCTTGTGTGATAAGGGAAAGGGGATACAATCTTTCATTATGTATGACATTCATCAGCAGGGAGGAATCTTTGGCCTGAATGGAGAATGATTTCATATTAACACACCTCATGTAACTCAGACTATGAGAAGTTTAAAGCAGAACCAGTCTTAAAAAAATAAAAAAGTATGACTCAGGCGCTTAGATTTAAATGGATACTCAGTTAAACATAATCATTAAGAGTTTGAAAGCCTGTTAGGAAGAAACCAGAGTACTGTGTGACCAGATCAACGTTGGTTTTGCACAAAAGTCCCATTTTGTAATCATGCTTTCTGCACATTGAAATGCCATTAAGACCAACCTTGGAAACTAAGAATAATAAACTAGGTAAGGAAAAGAAGGAGGAGACTATTTGTGGGGTAACTAACTTCCTGAGAAAGTCACTACTCTGTGTAGAAGAGACCAACCAAGACACAGATGCCATGTGTTATATGAACCAAGCAAAGAGGAAAATCTCAAAGGAAAATTGTGTGATAAGCTTTCCCGTGTCTGGGGAGAGGTCCCGGGGAGAAGGTAGGCCTAGGAAGCTGGAGAGCAGCCCGTGTCTGGGGAGAGGCCCCAGGGAGGAGGTAGGCCTAGGGAGTTGGAGAGCAGCCCGTGGTCGGCTGCTCTGCCTACTGAGCACTCCTGCCCGTGTCTGCTTTGTACTTCAGGTTGATTGGCCCCGGGGTTCCCCGGATTCTCCTGCTGCCAGTTCCCATCTCCCACTAGGAATGCTGGGATTAGAACTGCGTGTCCCGTTGTGTGAGGCTTTTCTGTAGGTCCTGGAAATCTGAGTTCTGGTCGTGAGGCTTGCGGGGCAAGTGCTTTACCACAGCCGGTATTTGTGCAGTTCCAATTTAAAAGCATGCTTACTGGTGATGGCACACAGGATGCGGCGGGCAATTTAGTTTTGAAATATGATTTAGAGTCTTTATTGTGCTGACTATATCAAGCAGTTCTGTTTTCATGTGACTTTCTGTAAATGGAATGCCCCAATATTATATTATTTGATGCACGGACACTTTTGTGTGTACACACACAACAAAACCAAAAACATTCCCTCCTAATTAAACCAGATGCGTATGTAGATTTTATATCCAATGTATATATGCTGTGAAGAAGGAATCATAAAAAGCACCTGCTCTCACGGCAGCATTGTATAGAGGAAGAAGTTTTGAAATAAGAACTGGACACCTGGGTAAGACATAAAAGGGCACAAGTAGCAGAACAAGGTCCAGGACCCACGTATTCTTTCTAAATTTAGGGTTCTCTTTGCTATTTCATGGTTTCTGCTAAGAATCAAAGACATTCCTAAATTCATATGCCACATCTGATGCCAGATGTTTCCAAATCATTTCGATGAAACATTCTTTTGTAGAGAGGCCAGTGTAATCTAACTGGCTACAGCCCTACTTTCCTCTCTTCTTCCACCTTTACGTCAAAGCCAAGTTTAAAAGGAGGTGATGATATTAAAGCTACTAACATGGAATGGAAAAGAGAGTGAAGAATATTATTATAAATCTGAATGTTTTTGCAACATGGGCAAATCACACACACACACACACACACACACACAAACAATAGACACACAGACATCTACACATACAGACATAAACACACAGAGTAAGTGGGGCCAGCTAAATGGAATTCAGAAGAGTACTCTTATTAGTTACCTTTCTGTTGCTGTGATAAACACCATGACCAGGGCAACTCAAGGAAGAAAGAGTTAGCTTTAGCTGACAGCTCCAGAGGGGTGAGAGTTCATGGTGGCAGAGAAGGGAGGTGGTAGCTGGAGTAGGTAGCTGCTCACACCTTGAACCACAAACACAAATCCAGCCTCCAGTGATATACTTCCTCTAACAAGGCCACACTTCCTAGACCTCTCCAAACACTGACAGCACCTGGGGACAAAGTGTTGAAGTGCTCACACCTATGGGGATCATTTCTCATTCACACTACTACAGTGTTTCACTGGACCTGTTGGCAAGCGAAAACGAAAACTCGGAAGATGAGTTATGACTTGAAATCACGAAATAGCCCATGATTACTTTATGTTAGCATTAAGCATAGAGGGGTCACACGTGATGCTCCTTTTGGTGTTTATCTTTGAATACACTGACCAGAAAGTGCTTTTAGAAAGTACTACTTCATCTTATAGTACAACAGCTAAAGTAAGGACCAATTTCCCTGCAGGCCTACATCAAGCACACATGTCTGAGAGCTTTACTCAAGATGAAGTAAAGCTCAAGGGAGCTGATGATGAAAAGGAGGGGCTTCTACGACTATTTCATGGGGAGGACTCTGGGGCTAAGAGAAGTGCATTTCAGTGCCCCAAGATACATGGAAATTATGTGTGCAAAGTCCCATGAATGTCCAAGTTGAAGCAACACCTGAGGCTGTGTTTCTCCATTTCTTAAAGCTCTTAACCATTCCTAAGTATTATGTATAATCTTTAGTTTTGTGCTCCATTAACTATTTTTTAGTAAGGATGGCCTATCATTCTATACTTATTGTATATATAACAAAAATTAAACTACAATTTAATGATATACTCATTGTCACTTGAGAGCATAATTTAAAAGAGTTTGAAATTGCTAAAAGAAAAAGACATGATAGTCAAGAATGCTTTGAACTTAATATGTTAAAATATTCCAACCTCTCAATATAGAAAAGCAATTAAAATTAGATATGCCAAGCAACCTGCATCTGTACTTGAACACAAAAATAATATATATATATATATATATATATATATATATGATCTATTTCTAAAGAAGAAAAGAAAATATGATATAGATATGATACAATGAAAGGTTAGATTATGGAATCTACTTTTAAAAAGTAAATTGTTTAAAATGTTTTACATTGCTATGGATTTTAGTTTATTGATACAAGATTAAACTTAATTCTGTTATACTAAATATATATTTCTATTCTCATTTGAGGTATTATGTTTATGTAACTCATTGTAATGGATAATTAAGAAATATTTGGTTTACGTGGTAGGATAAGTTAGATATAAAACCTTAGACTCACAAATATTAGATAGATAGGATATCTTCTTTAATATTGTAACTGTAATTCTTGCATGATAATTGTTTTGTTATATGTAATTTTACTATGTTAAAGTTAAAACCTTCCTTTTTGAAAAAAAAAGAAAAAGGGGAAGTGTTATGGATGATTGACTGATAAATAAAATACTGATTGACCAGTAGCCAGGCAGGGAGTATAGGTGGGACTAGCAGAGAGGAGAATTGAGAGAACAGGAAGGGGAGAGGAGGAGATGCCAGCCTGCTATCCAGGGAGCATCATGTAAAGGCAGCAGGTAAAGCCATGGAACACGTGGAGATATATGCATTAACAGAAATGGGCTGAGTATAAGAGTAAGAGCTAGACAATGGTAGACCTGAGCTAATGGCCTAGCAGTTTAAATAATATAAGCATCTGTATGTTTATTTTATAAGTGGGCTACAGGACTGCCAGGGCTTGATGGGACCCAGAGAGAAAAACTCTAGCTACACACACACACACACACACACACACACACACACACACACACACACACACATTATATATATATACATATATATATAGTACATATATATGTATGTACATATATATATGTGTGTATATATGTATATACAGTTTTGTAAAATGAATTGATGAACAGTCTTATTAATAAAAAGAACCCTGGAGCCAGATATTGGGGTGAAAGCTGAGAGATGAGAGGAACAGAACAAGCCATAGCCACAAGTTCTTACCCTAAGAAATCCTCAGTCCAAAGAGAGACCTACTTCCTGTATATTCACACCTATATGTCTTTCTGTCCCTGCCCTCTTGCTTCCTTTCTCCCCTCAGCTACATCACTTTCACCTTTCCACCCAGCTCTATCACTTCCTCTGTGTCTGTTTGTGTTTGTCTGTACAGACATCCAGACCTCTATAGTTAACTAGTGTTGGGAATTAAAGGTGTGTGCCACCACACCTGGCTCTGTTCCCAGTGTGACCTTGAACTCACAGAGATCTGAATGGATCTCTGCCTCCAGAATGCTAGGATTAAAGGCATGTGCTACCATTGCCTGAATTCTATGTTTAGTATAGTGGCTGGCTCTTTCCTCTGATCTTCAGATAAGCTTTATTGGTGTGCACAAATAAAATTCCACCCCATAGTTCTTTTTTTCACTGTCAGTTTAACACTGGTTCTGGGACTCTCTGTTGATAGCACAAAATGTGTTTTCTCAAGGCCCTTATATAAAACAGTATAGTATCTGCATATGAACTACATAGTGTTACATAAATAGTTACATTGCATAATTTATGGGGAAATAGGAAACCTAAGTATGGACATGTTCAAGAAGATGTATTCTTTCTTCCAAATCTTGTCTATTAAAATTGGTTTAATCCAAGGAGGAAGTGGTAGATGTAAAGGTCCAACAATGCAATCTAAACATCCAGGCAAATTTTCATAACATCAGTACCAAAGATCATTTTCTCTATTCAGTTTAAGGCAACAGGCCTTGTGTGTGTGTGTGTGTGTGTGTGTGTGTGTGTGTGTGTGTGTGTGTGTGTAAACTATAGTACAAAAACATCTTTACCTCCATCTCACTGTAGAGCTTTACCAGTCTTTCCAACCCATGTCATTTGTTCCTTTACCACAAATGTTCTCAGTGGCTCATGATTATACTCACAGGCACACACATGTGCCCTCACACCCTGCTCACAGCACCTAGGGGGCAATGATCTCCTTTTTCCTCTGAAATTTCATTGACTCTTTTGCCAACAGGGCTAATCTCACTGGCCTAGCACATTATAAAGCCCTGACTGCTAATTACTTGAAGCTTCTACACTCTTTTGAAGATGAAAAGCTCTAGTGTTCTCATCCTGTTCCTTGCCTTCAAATAAAAAAGTTACATCATGTAAAATTTTCTGGGGGATTTATTATCAGCCCTTTATCTAGAAAAAGCCACACCACAATTCTGATTACAAGTTTAATGACCTACTCTTAAAACTTCCCAAGGCTACAACATAATTAGTCCAGTTTATAATTAGTACTTTAAAAAATCCCATTTGTTAGAAGTACATAAGATGAGACTGAGGCTCCTAGAAGTAATCTACATCATTTGCTATACAAAAAACCACTTCTATTTATCAAGTGCTTTGTATTTTTCAGATCTTATGCTAGACACTTAGCATAACTGGTTGCACATTCCACTCAGTATTCTTGGGTCTACTCTTTTATTTATGGTTTTAGAGCAGAGGTATAAAATGATTTGGGAGTTTGATAATGACACAAACCTGGTAAGAACAGATGCTGTTACCTATGCCCTAGGATTTTGACCATGACCTTTTCATTTCTGAGTGCCGAAAAGTTTCCTCATTTTCTGTGCCCACAATTGTCTACTTACATTCTAGAATGTTCACTATTAGTAGACTTCTTGCTAGAAAAAATGTGCAAGAAATGAACAAGAAAGGAGAAAAGATCATGATAGTAATTGTGTCATTGGTGTATACAGTGTATCTTGAACAGGTGTATTTGTAGATGTCAGCCTTTCTAGAGATGCTGAAAATAGGCCATTTAGAGAAGCCTAGTGGTGATCTGAAAAAAAGACCTGGGCAAAGCCTCCTTGAATGGAAAGGATATGTAACGTCAGTCATCTTACAGTGATTGTTATCCTGGAACAGTATGTTTGGTCTTGTACTGTGTGGTTTTAGACATCCATAAAGACCTTCAAGTACATAGGAGAGGAAGGGACTAATGTAGCTTGTAAAGATGACCCTTTCTTAGTTTCTTTCTATGTGTGCACCAGTGAACTTGGATGAGATTATGGAAGCAGAAGGTACCCAAAATCTCAATTACTTAAATATGAGATTCCTGCCCTTAAAATGTCACTACAAAGAATCAGGTCATACAGCACAACCTCAGGGCTTAGGATGAAGGCATTCAACCCTACATTTTTCAAGGTGTATTTCTTCATTGTTGCCCTTCTGTCATTTGGCATCCCTGTGAATGTTCTGGGGAGAGTTTTCATTTCCTTTGTCAGCTTGCAATGAGGGAAGTATTAAAGATGAGTTCTAATGAAGAAACACATGACTGCATATGAGGAATTTCTTTTCACTGATTAAATAGGAACCATTTTCTTTAATTAAAATAAATGGTTCCTAAAATATTTTAGTATTGTGCATCTACAGCTTACGGATCAAAGTATTCAAATTTCCTGTAGCAGGGTAATTTATATTGGCAACCAGACCACCAGTTGTTCTTTATGGATCCTTTAAATTACATATAAAGAGCTTTGCAATCAGTGATAATCAGTTTCCAACTTAATTTACTTACCATGATGCTATTAGGCAAGGAGTAGATAGCAGAGTATTAAGTCTCTTGGGTCTCTAATTTCTCCCTAACACCTTCCTCTGTAATTATAAGTGCCTGTCATAAAATACATCAATGTTTCGTTTTGGTTTGGACCAAAAAAAAATGCTTATTTTTTATCAGGGGTGACTACAACTGACTTCAGCTCCAGTTCTGATCAGCAGAGCCCTGAACACTGATTCACTAATTTTTAAAACTTGCCTGGAAGATTTTTACAGGGCAGCCGGTCATACAAAAAATTTCTGTGCTGACTCTGAGTGCCAGATTTCAATGGAGAAGGGCAAGTATATGTGTTTGTACATGTAAAGCCTCCATTTGTAAATTAGCTAAACATTAATATGTAAAATCTCGATTCTTTAGAACTCCCTGCATACATAATAACTTTGTTACTTAGCCAGATTCTTACACTATTTCTCTACAATTGCACTGATATAAACACAATATAAGTTCATTTTCTGTGTGTGCTTCCGTGTACTTATCCACTCTAAAGTCAACTGCTGATAAATTCATATTCATAGGTTGGCTCTTGGATGTAGGGCCTTTGTAACGCCATGAGGTTGGGAGGCTGGAATCCTTAGAAATGAGATTATTGCTCTCATAAGAGGTATCCTAATGTCGAGTGTTCTCCTTCTCCACATGATATATGATAAGAAGTTGGCAGTCTGCAGTCTGGAAGAAGACCCTCATTCACCCTTATGTCAGACATTCCAGCTACCAGAACTTTGTCAAGTACTTGGTCGTTGGGTTCTGGTGTAGTAGCACAAACTGCCTAAGAGTGTTTTTAACTTAACCTTTTCAGTGACATTGTATATCCTTCAAGGCATCTATCTGACTGAACTTTTGAAATGTCAATAGTTCTTACATATGCATTTTATTTATTTTATCAAGTAGCTACCCTGTGACATTTCTATTTTGATTGAATTGAATAGTTGAACTAGCTGAGGCTCAGAACATTTAAAGGGTTGAAAGGGGATGCTTTTTTGTCACTGTAGCACTCAATCAGAGCAGAAAAGGGATCAGAGATACTGCCGAAGGTGTTGAGATTGACAACAACTCGGCCTTTTCTATTCCTAAATGGTCCCACTTTTCTGAATCTGACTCAAAATAGCTCAGTCTTGCTATTTTAGAAGAAACTGAACTGTGATGTTCAGTAGGGATACACAAAGAACTTCTTCCAGCAACTTTTTATTCATCTTAATGTAAAAGCTAAGAATTTATAAGAAAACTCCTAGGTTTAAGAATTTTACGCATAGACAATCAGAAACATTTAAGAATAGACAATCAGAAACATGGTAAAACATTGCTATTAGATTTTTAATAGTCAAATGATGACCTTTTCTCTCTCATCGTTGTGAGCCACTAAGCTTGGGGTGGGAGAGGACTCATATAATTATAGTTAATAAAGCCATGTGCTGTGTACCAAACCTGTAAACTCAGTCAGCACTCTGACACTGAGAAAGGAAGATTGGGAATTTTAGTCAAGCCTTGGCTACACAGCAAGAGGGTTTCTAAAACAAATACAACAAAACCAGATATATTTAATAGTTGATAGTTAAATAAGATATATATCTATATATAAGTATTCTGATATGCCACCATATTTTCCTGGAAGACTATCAGCAATACAGATCAATCAGTCCAAATTTAGGACCTGGGATGTAATTTTCTCACAAGAAAATCTGATCTTTTTAATTCGGCACAATCCTCCCATATGGAAGGAGAAGCAAAGTATCATCATTAAACTGAAAAGGAGAAATCGTCTCTTCATATAAATGTTTGCTAGAAGCGGTAACCAAAGCAAATTCATTCCTGGTGTTTTGAGAGCAAACCAAAGCAGTGCAAAGGGGCCCTGTTGCAAAGAAGCCCGTGGTGCAGAGGCTCTGTGCTGGACCTTTGTTGTCCCTGACACGGTGCTGCAGCCGCAGCTGCTCACAACAGGCGTCTTGGTGGGAGAGGTTCAGTTTTGTGGGGGAGCATCCATCTGCATTTCCAGGAGAAACAAAAATGGTGAGAGCTGAAATGACTGTGTTGTGGAGACAAGATGGAGGCGGGAATAAAGAGAATGATTAACACACAACTCTGAACAGCACCAGCCCTGTGTGTTGCCATGCAGATTTCAATAACAGAGGCAGAGGGAGTCTAACATCAGATTCTTGCATGATAAAATGTCCCCCACTAGAAAGTATGCTACAGCCCATAGTGTCTTTGGTGTGTGTGTGTGTGTGTGTGTGTGTTTTTGTGTGTGTGTGTGTGTGTGTGTGTGTGTGTGTGTGTGTTCACATACAGACCAGAGGTCAAAATTGAATGTCTTCCCCAATCCTTCTCCATCTTATTTTTTTGACAGGATCTCTCTTGGGAACTGTAGTTTACTGATTCCCAATGAGCTCCACTGATCTCCACTGATCTCCCAGTCTCCCCCTTAGCACTGGGATTACTGATGGATGTTCAGTACCTGGATTTTGTCTGGGAGCTGAGAACCTGAAGTCGGATCCTCATGCTTGTACAGCCAGCAGTGTATCAACAGAGACATCTCCTCACGAGTTCCCCCAGACCATAATTCCTTAACAACCCATTAAAAAAAACGCTAGCTTCCAAAGACAAAATAAATAATTCTTCTATGGCTTTTAATGCTCAACACTCAATTTAGTCTCTTCATATAAATTACCCTGTAAAAGAAAATTCCCCATAGTCAAGGTGCCATGCCTTCCTGTGACTTCAGTAAGATTCCTGTTGCTTAGACCTGGAGCATCAGAAGCATTTGTGATCTCTCTCCCTTTCTTTCCCAAGCCGTGTACAAAAGTAGAAACTGTAAGTTCAAGGCAATCCTTTGAACTATGTAAAAACCTGATCACTTCTCCCTCCACTGCTTTCGAACTCGGGTGTGGTTACGAATCTGCACAAGTGGGGAACCCCCAGCTGGCCAGGCCAGGGTATCCCACGTGTGAGGGAAAACATGCTTGGCAGATGCAGCCGGGACTGCAGCCAGGGCAAAGTCCTTCACATCCAGGCGCTGCAGCATCCACGTGGAGAGTTTATTATAATAGAGAGACGAAGAGAAAGATAGGAAAGAGAGGGACAAGGAAGAAAAAGAAGAGAGAAAGAGCAGAGGTGCGCACACTGCAGGAATGGAGAAAGAGAGCAGAAAAGAGAGAGAGGAAGGGGAGGACTTTTTCCTTAAAATGAGGCTTTTATGTCAAGGCACGGGGTGGTGCCAAGGGGCGGGATTTCAAGGGGCGGGTCAGAATAGTAACAGATAAGGCAATGCATAATCAAAAATACATTTTATATATGTGTAAGCAGCTCTTTCAAAAAAAGATCAGCAAGGAAACACAAGAAAAGACATTAATATGGAAATAAGTAAAGGCAAATCCATGAACCATTACCAAATTAAGACAAATGAAAGAAACAATAAAGAAACAAAAATGTTCTTTAAAGATAATCTCTAATAATTAGAGTGATGAGAATTCAAGTCAGAGAGCATTTTATACCTAACATGTGCAACAATCAGATCTTAATCCTGGAAAATTATACAAGTAATAGTGTATAAAATAGTGCAATAATTGTGACAATATAAAGTTATGCTCAGTGTGATGTGCTATGCCTGGGAACTCCTTTTCAGTCTGAATTCTGACAAGGGAACACTCACATCCATGCTCAAATTGTACAAGAAAGTTACTGACCATGGTCATATTAACTGGAAGCTTGTGGTAGCCAACATGGCCGCAAAACCGTTATGTGTAAATAACCTCACTATTTATGACAGAATAAAATGTCCACAATGAAAGCAATGGACTATTCACTTCTTGGCAAAGGAGAACAGAATTTTTGCTTCAGGAACTTTTCTGTTCTAAATAATTCATTTGTAGTGCTTAAAATATAAGAGCAGTTTCAGATTTAAAGACCAAAATAAAAATGAAACAGATACCCAAAACAAACCATGGTTCTCCAGCCCT
This sequence comes from Peromyscus maniculatus bairdii, assembly GCF_049852395.1. Classification (NCBI taxonomy): domain Eukaryota; kingdom Metazoa; phylum Chordata; class Mammalia; order Rodentia; family Cricetidae; genus Peromyscus; species Peromyscus maniculatus. Next base: position 14,993,473 of record NC_134860.1, read on the forward strand.
GTATTAATCAGCGGCAGGCCGAAAGTCTGAGAGTCTGGCCTACCAGGATGGAGGAAATCCCATGGAACTGAAAAATAAAGTCAGACTCTGCCTGGCTTGGGGAAAAGATGTGTGAGTCTTTATTCCAAAGAACATTGACATCAAAGCCACAGAAGGGAAAGGGAAGGCCTGGGAATTACAGGTCTGAAAGCACTGTCCAGCAGGGACACTGTGGTGATGGTATACGTTAGCTGATTAGATACAGAGGCCGTTGTAAACAGAAAATATAATTTTAAATTTAATTAAAGAACTTAGCTTCTAAAACTGGCTAGTGGCTGCTTGCTTGGGTACTGTTGCATGCATGTTCCAGAGGCCCAGGAAGAGAAGATTCCAGGAATGCAGAGCTCACAAGGCCAGCTTGGGCAGCAGCTGGTTCTGAGATCTGCCTGCTCTCCTTAATGTGATTGCCTCCTAGGAGCCAGTTCAGATTGGCTGCTCCTGGGCTGTTAGAGAAGCAGACAGTAGGAAGATGAGCAGTAAGACAGCAAGGCAATTAACATGGGGCAAGAGGGAGAATTAAGGAAATAGAAATTTTATCAAATGAGAATGGAATCAGATATTCAAAATACATGAAGCATCAGTACCTCACAAAACGACTGCTTTGAAGATATTCAATATGTTTGCTGAGATTAATTATTAACATGGAAGAAAAGAAACCCTTGCTATTGAGAGTTAATTAGAAACAGTATATGTATATATCACTCAATAATAAAACATTTAAAAGTACAGTAATCTTTTCTAGATACGGCTTTAAAACAAATTAATAAAAAATGTGGTCCACAGCAAAAACTAAAGGGACAAAGGTAACACTCATTAGGAAAAAAAAGTGTGGGGTGGAAGGAAATGCAATTCATGAAAAATATAGAGAAAACCACAGAAAAACAATTTTTGCAAGCAAGAAACACAATATCTAGGCATAAATTATCATGACTGAAAACATCCCACTTCTCCACTAAGCAAACACAGTAACTCCTCACACCCTTAGCTCTTATAATATAACTGATCAATATGCAACTAGATACAGCATAATTTACCTGAAAATATCAAAGACCCCAAATCTCCAAGCTAGCAAGGAGTAGAATCAGAACAGAATTCACAGAATCAAAATTTCTTTGATTTATAATAATGGCTTTTGTAGAAGAAATGAGATGAAAGGGAAAAATTGACCATTCCTATTTTTTGTTTTATTTTGTTCAAGGGACCTGATTCTGATATGTAAATAATTATACCATAAAGCTGACAAATAGATATGAAGTTCTTCATTGTTTTTTTTCTAAAATCATTTTAAAGTTTTTCAAATTTTTACTTTTTTCGCATTGGTTCTTTAGAATGAAATAGTCAAGTGTAAGGGGTCTGATCTCACCTAAATGATGACATTGATAAAGTCTGATGTTAAAGGAGAAACACCGTAGAAAGTAAATTTGTGTGGTTGGGTGAGCTAGCTGGCCCAGGACAGGAGACTCACAAGGAAGGAACGTGGTTTACACAATTACAGTTTTCCTGGGAAAGCACAAACAAGAACCTAATCACTCCAGATTCATCATCAAGGACTGACCAAAGACATAACTTCACCCAAGTCCACCTTGGTAAACCAGTTCATTTTTTGGGCTTACTTACAGAACTGTGGCCAAGGGGTGACTTCTGAGAACACAGATGAACCTTAATCAGCCACATTCACCACCATAAAGTCCTAGGCAGGCCCCAACCCATCCCTGTCAATTCAACTGCCACCCTCTATATACGATAGCACACCCAGACTCCTTGCAACTGAATTACACATACCGAGAGAGGAGTGAAGAGAAGGGCTGGAATGTTACCCTCCTTAATTATCCCCCTAAATGAACCCCACAGGCCCCACCTTGTTAAATGTTTCTTGCGAGTAGGCACAGCTGCTCTGGTGAAGATGCTAATAGCTATGGTATGCTTGAGGAGTGGCATTGCACAGTAGGGCAGCTAGAAAATGTTTAAGGGCTTTTACCTATATTATGTCTTCGAAACACTATGGAATTTGAAACAAACATTGCTGATATTTGTAAGGAATTACTCCACCCTGGGGACATGATTGAAACACACAAGACAGTACACACAAGAATCTCAAATCCCTAAATGGTAAATAAGCAAATCTCCTTGGAAGCATTTTCAAATTTCCTATGTCTCTCCCTGGAGAGCTGCAAGTGTCATTTTGGGGAGGCATGCCTTCTGTTGCTCTACCCCCCACCAGCAGCATTTAACATTCCTGCTCTAATGAGCTACTAATGCTGACAATATTGTCACAAATCCCTGAGGTGGGCCTACTTGCAAAATGTTGCCATCAATTGCTGGAGATTGAGGAAAAGGAGAATAGGGAAGTAAGTACATGGGCGCTTAGTAAGTGGGAAATTCAACTAGATTCTGGAAGTTCCTACAGCCGAGGTTGAGGATGATAAAGTATTCCAAAGTATACTAGATTCTAAATCTAAATCTGATAGGCTGGGTCAATATCCAGACAGAAGAATAAACATACTGCAGTCACTAACATCTGGCTTGAAAATAGTCTTTGTCTAATAGGTGGTGTGTTACTGCCTGTGCTTGTCCTGGGGTGACTCCTAAAACAATAAATCTATAAAGACACTCTATATTGTTCATATTGTCATCAAAGGCACTGTTCTGCTTGGACAGGTGAGTAGAAACTGGGAAACAGCCTGAGGTGCCATCATGCAAATACCGGAAGGGAACAATGTTTTATCTTGTCATGGATCACTAGTATAGATTTTTCTCTCTGAGAAGAGATTCATTTTCTTTTGTTCAGATTCAAGTAGATAGTAGGATAAGAGTTAGCTCCAAATTTGCTTTGTTTTTCCCGAGGCAACAACATGTAAACCTTTCTGGGGAGCATTGATTAATACTTTTGAGGGCAGAGTTTCATAGGGCTCTAAGCTTGGGAAGAAACACTTGTGGGACTCATAGCTTACAAGAAGGGTAGTTTTGGGTAGTTTTGGGGGTTCTTTTATGGTGATAAAAGAAAAGAAATAGGCCAGTGGAACAGTATAGGATGTACTGCCTTATTTGGGGGCAGGTATCAGAAAGACCAAGGGCAGTGGTTCTTAACCTTCCTAATGCTATGACCCTTTACACAGTTCCCCATGTGGTGACTCCAACCATACAATTATTTTTGTTGCTACTTCATTACTCTAATTTTGCTACTGTTATGAATTACAATACAAATATCTGTGTTTTCCAATGGTCTGAGGCAACTCTTATAAAATTATCATTGGACTCAAAAAAGGATCACAACCCACTTACTGAGAACCACTGACCTAGAAGGTTTGTTGAAGGAAAACATGGCTAGTGCCTCTAACTCCACACAACCTGTTATCAAGGCCTTTCTATTAAAATTAATTAGCACCAGGCAGTGGTGGTGTATGCCTTTAATCCCAGCACTCAAGAGGCAAAGCCAGGTGGATCTCTGTGAGTTTGAGGCCAGTCTGGTCTACACAGCAAGATCCAGGACAGACACCAAAGACACAGAGAAACCCTGTCTCAAAAAAAAAAAGAAAAAAAAAAACCAACCAAATAAACAAACAAAAAGTAATTAGCAGAGCTAACATGGAAAGGAGACAAAGCCAACATCTATAATGTTGCAATCAATGTTTGATATGGTTTCCTGTTGTAGAACAGTATTTTAAGGTGTGTTACTTTTGTTTATGTTGCATTTGTTTAACTCTGTGACGCTGTGTTACTGTGCCTGTCTAAAACACCTGATGGTCTAATAAAGAGCTGAGCAGCCACTAGCAAGGCAGGAGAAAGGATAGGTGGGGCTGGCAGGCAGAGAGACTATATAGAAGAAGAACTCAGGGAGGAAAAAGGAGTAGCCAGAGAAGAAGGAGGACTCCAAGGGCCAGCCACCCAGCTACATGGCAAGCCATGAGGTAAAAGTAAGATTTACAGAAGTAAGAGAAAGGGAAAAGCCCAGAGGGAAAAGGTAGATGGGATAAGTTAAGTTAAGGAAAGCTGGCTAGGAACATGCCAAGCTAAGGAGAACATTCATAATTAAGAATACACCTTTGTGTGTAATTTATGTGGGAGCTGGGTGGCAGGCCCCCCAAAAGAGCAAAGACAGACAACAGTCTTGAAGTGACTTAAAATGCATTGAGGTTTGAGAACCACTAGCTGTGCGCACTTGTCTGGAATTTTCTCTACTTCCTCCTTCTTTGATGAATTCTGGTTTCCATGTTCTCATACTTTTCAGGCTAACTCTGTATGGAATAGAAATTTTTGTTCAACGCCAACTGCTCCTAATTATTTGTGAACATTAGTATCATTGATTTTTATTTTTAGCGGATTTCAATTCTTCTTTGATTTGAGTAGGATGCAGGGGCTCAGCCTGCTTCTTGTGATTTTCTGAGCATCTTTTTGTATACAGAGCTTTTTAAACAATTATACAGTAAGATTATGAGATAAATCAAGTATCGAATGCAAATATTTTTACATATTTTGGATGAGCAACCATTTATGAATCAACATGTCACAAACACCACTTAAATTAATAATGAAGTGACATTTGCAGAAAGACAGGAAGTGAAAGAAACAAGTGGCCTGGGAGTTACCACCTTTACTCATTTCAAAGAGGCAAAAACAGACTTGGATAAATAGAATGAGGAGTGTTATAATATAAAACTGTGAAGATTTATCACAAAGTTCCCACATGGATTGGAATAATAAGACCGGCCCAGGCAAGGAAACTGTCTTCTTGGTGGCATTATTAGACTATGGAGTACAAAGTGCATCAGCATACTTCATGGTTTAGTGGAGGAGTTGATGTGCTAGTAATCTAAAGAGAGGACTTTGCTGTAGATCGGTAGTTATATAGTTAGTGTGACTGCTGCTGTTCTTCAAACGTGTGAATAGTAAGTTAGAAGCCAAGAACAGTGCACCATAGGTGTTATCTGGGCATAGTCCTTTCCAACTTAAAGTGGGGACTGGGTCAAAGGCCAGGTTGTGGTGTCTGCACTTGGGTGTGGCTGCAGCTTTGCCACACAATGCTATGAAAGAGCTATGGGGATGGAATTTAAGACACACTAACACTAGCTCAGTGTCAAGATATATTCACAGAAGTGCAATCTCATAAGATCAAATGATACACATTGACATTTCATGGGGATAATTCCTTCCTTCCTTCCTTCCTTCCTTCCTTCCTTCCTTCCTTCCTTCCTTCCTTCCTTCCTTCCTTCCTTTCTTTCTTCCTTTCCCTTTGCCTCTTTCTTTCTTCTTTATTTTCCCCTTAACATCACAATTAAAGGACACACAGAGGTAGGATAGAGGAATTCTTTTCTATAGAAAATCTGTATGAATGAAATCATGGGGTGTGTTTAGTGACACATGAGATGTAAATCATATATTTAAAAAAAAACAGTTCTCAAAGGGCAGCTCGGCTGATATTACCAGGTGAACATGCTAGCCTTGTTTAATGACAGTATGTAAACAAAATCATCCTAAATTGATTTACAAGCTACTAGAAGTAGAAACAGAAATTAAATATTAAGACCACACCAGGGTTGAGAGCAGGTTTTCAACAGGTTGGAATGACTTCTGTGATATTTTCTTCCAAAACAATTAGGTATTTTTGGAATGTGTCCCTGACCAGAAATCTGGGACAAATGCCCGTGAATAAATACATATTTTTGTGCAATGCACTGTAGCAAGTGACTTGGCATGAGATTAATGCTAAAACCAAAAAGTGTGCATTGAAGGACTTAAATATGACTCATGAAATGGTTTCAGCAGGGCAGCAACAAGTTATCCAAGAGGAGTCCCAGTGAGGATCCATTATTGATAGTGTAGCAGAATCCAGGGGCCCCAAACCAGACCAATGACTCATTGCAATGAACATTTGCAAGTAAAGATGTATGGATTAAGGGAATACTGTGACACACTACAACTTCCACGATGAGATTTTTCTTTTTAATTTTATTTTATTTCCAGGGGTAGGATGCAAGGGCAGAGGGTGGATAGGAAGGGACAAGGAGATGAGTGGGATTGGGTTACATGATGTGAAATCCACAAAGAGTCAATAAAATATTTAAAAAAGAAAAAAAATGGTGTTAGATAATCCTACTTTAGTTATGGCTCTGAAATACTGACAGGATCCCAAATAGGCACTCAAACCCTATGCCTAGTGTTGTTATGAATAATGGGATGGAATAAACTATCATTTCCAGGAGGAGGATTGGATTGGTTTTACCTAAGATAAGGTTCTTTTTAAAATTATTTTTTTTTCATTTCTAATACCAACCACAGTTCCTCATCCCATCCCTTCTCCAGCTCCTCCTGACCTCCCTCTCACTGCCCCTCATCCACTCCTTAGAGAGGGTAAGGCTTCCCTTGAGGAGTCAACAAAGTCTGGCATACCAAGTTGGGGCAGGACCAAGCTCCTCCCCCCTGTATCAAGGCTTAGCAAGGTACCCCAACCCTAGGGAATGGGCTCTAAAGAGCCAATTCATGCACCTGGGATAAGTCCTGGTTTCACTGGCAAGGGCCCCACAAACAGATCAAGCCATACAACTGTCACCAACATTCAGAGGGCCTAGTTAGGACCCATGCAAGTTCCCCAGCTGTTAATCCCGAGTCCCTTAGCTCCCACTAGCTCTGGTCAGCTGTCTGTGTGAATTTTCCCATCATGATCTTGACCCTCCTTGTTTCTATAATCCTTCCTTCCTCCCTTTGTCAGGAGTTCAGCCCCAGTGCTTGGCTGTGGGTCTCTGCATCTGCTTCGGTAAGATAGGGTTCTTGAGTACAGATTTGAAACAAGTGGTCAAACAAAATTAAACAGCCATCTTAATTGGATAACATCTACAAATCTTTATTTTCCAATGTATATGATAAGCACTGAAAAATAAATATAAAATCCCATAATCCTTCCAACCTCTGAGCATGAATTCCTCTAATGTATCATGTGCAACTAATTAGAAAATGCACTTTCTATAACACTTAGCTAAAGACTTTCTATGTGTCCTTCCAATTGCAAGTCTAACCCCTTTACTAGACTTCAATAAATCTATAAATGGACACGAGAAAAGAGAAAAAAGAGCAACACAAACAAAATTTCCCTGTGGAAGAAACAGAAGGGAGGTTGAGCAGAGCACTGATATGTGCAGGTCATTTTTCTTAACTTTATGAAAATCATCACGATTTCAAACATCAAATTTATCACAGGGGATCTTGGTCTTCTGTAGACTTCTTGATACTATTTCCACTGAACAACATTCCCTTTTTGTAAAACTCTACCACTCAGTAGGTGTGGCTCAGTCAAGAAACCCAAGTAGAAACTCTTTTGTGCTTTCAGTCTTCAAGTCAGAAATAAAAAAGGGGAACCACCTGGGCTGGTAGGGAACCATGCCTTCTGATAGTTTTAATACCTAAGTCTATTCTAAATCTGCTAAACTCCAGATCAAAGAGATCAAGGGTGTGGGTTCTGAATCCTTTTTATACTCACAGCAGTTGCTAGCCCCTTCTTCTACAAGGCTCCTCAAATCTCACATTCTTATTTTTCAAACACAGAGGAAGTGTGTGCATTTACAAACAGAACATCCCTAGAATAAACACATTCTTGTGTGCTAGGTATCACTGGCACCAAATACTCCTTTAAAATGCTGGGAAATTTCTTGAATATTACTTTTTGACCCCAATTTCAAAATAAGTTGCTTTGGGCTTTGAAATTATAGAGGCAAAATTTAAAGGCAATTTGTTTCCTGCAGCTCTTGTATTTTTTTTCCTTCCACACCTCAATCCATTGATTTTTTTCCATCTGACCCGCTTTCATAAAGTGAATCAGCTGTTACTGCCAGCTCCCAGGGTGGGGAGTAGTAGAATCCACCAGGCAATCATTAAGTATTCATTATCTTTTCCAAGATAAAATGCATCACAACCCAGCAGTTGCTGTGTGGCCCTCTTGTCAACATAGCCTCATTTCTGTCAGATAGCTAGCAGAATCAGTCTCACAGGCTGATGCAGGTGTGAGTATGGGAAGCAGACAGGACATTCTGCTAAAGTTCAGAAGGCTCAAGTTCAAATCCCAGCTCTCCCAGGAGTCTTGAGAGACTAGCCAACATCTTAAGCCCTGCTTACTATGTTTACAAATGAAGACAATAAGATAGGTTTGTTCTTGAAATGCTACTTAATAAAATAAAATAGACTCAAGGTTTGTACATTGCAGATTTTCCCAAAATATGAGCTACCATGGGGCTTGAGCTAGTCTGCTCTATCATTTTAATAGAAAATAGAATTTTCAAGTTAAATATCTGAAAAAAGGATGGATTGGGTATATGCAAACACACTTGTGAGACAATATGGTTTAGAGCACTTAGACAGCTCCAAAGCACTGAATATATAGAAACAGATGACATCAGTGTGTTGCTATTACTACCAAGAGAGTGGCTATTTGGAGAATGGCTACATTTTCCTTATGTGTATAGCATGGTTTAAAATTTTCATGACTCTTTGGAGTTTAGTGAACTGTTTGTTTAAATAAAGATTTATTTCTACCATTTGTTGTTATGGCTACATGTTTGTCAGGGTGTGGGTAGGATTGCATAAGCGCAGGTTCCCATGGAAGTCAGGAATGTGAGGTCCCTTAAAGCTGGAGCTACAGGTGATTGTGAGTTGTCCCATATGAATGATGGTAACCAAACCTGAGTCATTTGCATAAGTAGAATATGCTCTTAACCACTGAGCCAATCTTTCAAGCCCCATGGACTGTTTTTAGGAGCATCAGCTTGTACTTATAAGCAGAATGTCTGGCTTGATGACACACCACTGTCCACACATTCCTGGATTGATATTAGTACTCTTAACCTTCTGATAGCTTCTGACCACTGAATATGCAAACAAACTGGGGCCTCCCAAAAGAACTCAAGGACAGCCCACGTCATTCTGATTCAGTGAGAGGCATGCGCAAGAGTGGCAGATGACGTAGACACTAATGGTTAGGGGAAAGAGACTATTCTAGCTCACAATTTCATGTTCATTAATCACACTAGATTAGCTGTGCATGCAGGTATATGTGGATTCAACAAATAGATGTGAAAATGAGAACTACGCTAGGAAAGAATTTTGAGAATGATTAAACATTCAAAATTGTTAGCAACTGGTGCTAGCCAGCTTTTTTTGTAATTAACAATTGCTTACAATTGCAGTGACTTAAATGCAGACAAATATTGCAACTGGTGTTCCTTTAATAGTTAAGATTTTAAGAAGTATTTCCATGGACAGTCTCATTGCTGTCACTCCCAAACTAAAACAAGGAAATTGAATCTCAGGAGGCAATGTGAGTGATCCAAAACCCATGATTTCAAGGGCAGTACTTCCTTCTCCTGACAGGGGTCAGAGGTGTGTCTCCAGACAGTGAGGTCATTGGTGCACAGATAAAATCTTCAATGAAATGATTTCTTGTGATCATTTATTTATTTCTTCTACTGCACTTCCTGATTTTTTCTTAGGCTGTTTAAAATTACTGTTCAGGCTACAGGGTATAGAAAGAAAGAACACAGGATAATTTTGAAAAACGAATGAATTCATTGCCTGTGTGTGTCCTCTAAAGAGGCTCTTATGACAAAGCAGATGGTTTATAAAAAAGAAATGATTCCACAGGCCAGCTGACATTATGTTAAATAGATGATCAGAGGCATGTACATGAAGAAATCTAATTGTAAAACCAACATTTATAAAACATCATGCTTGCCTCTCCTTCCCAACAGGCTCTGTCAAAACCTAGCTGCAATTCTTTCTTCCAGTTGAAATGTGTTATTCTTAAAATAAAAAGCTGTGCCCTGTTTCTGCCTTAGATGATTGGAGAGGTCCTCTCCTGTATGGAAAAATGGAAATTCTTGGCTCGTCAAAGTGATGCATTAATAATCTTGGCAATAGTTCAGTTTAGCATGGGTATGTTCACACTTCCACTTCAAACTCTTTCCCATATCTGAGTCTCCCAGAGTGACAAGCCTCACATGATTTCAAGCTGGTTTTCTCTGGCAGAAAGTTACAGTGTTTTTCTCTGTCTACAGTGTGACCTAGATGAATCCATTTCCAGTGTGTGATCTAAGTGGAGCCTTGTTGAAAGTGATTTTCACTTGCACTATCTGTCAAGTCACAGTGCACATGAACTGCCGCCTGCTGAGCCTCCACAGATAAAATACCATATTCTTAATTGTACAGCCTCAGAACATGACACACTTAGCAGCCTCACTTGTCCACTATACGTGTTTGAGTTAATGTGAGGACCAACATAGGCATTCTGCGTATAATTAGAAATCTTGTTATATAAAGACAATGTGCACATGCACACACACACACACACACACACACACACACACAGAGAGAGAGAGAGAGAGAGAGAGAGAGACAGAGACAGAGACAGAGACAGAGACAGAGACAGAGACAGAGAGACAGAGAGAGTGTGCCTAGGTGCTTACAAGTTAAAAAGTTAGCAAATGTTTATTGTTCTAGTATTGTCTGCTAGGGTGCTAGGGCAAAAGTGTACATTTGTAGTGCCTTTTTATCAGGACCATGGAAGCAGGAGAGAGGCATACATAAAAAAAATACGACAGAATAAAACAATTCAAGAGAGAAAGTCCTGTTTTAAGGAGTAGGGCAGATGTGCCAAAGAGGAAACATATTTTGAGAACTAGTAGAGACACATTTTAGGCAAGCTTTAGCCTAGAAAGACTTCTTTTTGAGTAAAAAATACAACTGGTCCAAAGACTAAGAGGGAGGTACAACATTTAATGGCAGCAGCTTAATGATGATTGGAGTAGTGATTTAGATGTGAGTTTGGACATCAGTAGAGGCATGGTAATGATCTTTGGCTATAGTTACATATAAAACCTTGAAAAGGATTTGAAAAAAAGAAGGCCGTACCCTTGTTCTGCTGAATAAATGTTACCTGTCAGCTTGTTCTCTCTCCATGTTCCCCTCCCTCCTTCCCCCTCCCTCTCTCCTTCCTGCCTTTCTTCCTTCTTTCATCACTATGTGTGTTGGATCAGACACCTAATTCTTTCAAGTTCATCACACATTTATCCCAATAACATTGCAGTATCTTGAGGTGAAGCTGTGGCAATGGCCTTGTAAGTATAATACCCATGGTAGTAATACTTCAGCAAACTTTGGGCCTTGATGAACCCACTTCTTAGTAAGACAAGATGTAAAGAGGTCGTGTGATCAATGTTCAATTTACTGTGATGCATTAGTCACAGAATTGTCTATGAAAAATGAAATTTTCCTTTCTTTTCTTTTTTCTTTTTCCTTATTGAATTATTGCATACTCTAATTTGGAATTATAAGCTGAGTAAGGGTCTTGGAATTAACAGGGTTAAGTATTCTTTGAAATTAAAAAAAAATATATTGGTGAAATTATTAAGGCCACTCCACGTAGTTAAAAGGGAGATTTATTTAGTGGCGGAACTTACAAATGAAGGGATAGGTAGGTCTCGGGGTCTGGGAAAGATGCAGCACAGTCCAGCGGTGTTCTGTGGAGAACTCTGCTCGGTGTCCAGGGTCCAGGAAAACAAGAGAGAAGGCTCATCCGGATCTCGGGTCTTTAGGGCCCTCTCTTGGCCCTACCTTGTAGGCATGAAAGTCACCGAAGCCTCAATGGGGGTTGGAACTTCCAGACTAAAGCTGGAATGGCTATCCACTACAAAAATATTTGTGTGTGTGCGTGCGTGTGTGTGTGTGTGTGTGTGTGTGTGTGTGTGAGAGAGAGAGAGAGAGAGAGAGAGAGAGAGAGAGAGAGAGAGAGAGAATGCACACATGCACAGCTGGAGTGACAGGTGGTTGTACACCATCACACGGATGCTGGGATTTGACCTAGGTCATCTGCAAGAGCAGCAAGTACTCGAAACTGCTGAGCCACCTCCTTCACCCCCTTCTGTGGTATTTGAAGCAAATGACTGAGTACTGTTACTGACAGAGCTGGCAGTTAGCCAGTAGCTAACCACTTACTCTCTCTGAAGCAGGCTCTTACGTGCAGTCTCAGTTTTCTCTCAAGACCATCTGATCAGTTCAATATTGATATTGTATCTCATAGATCTGAGACTCAACTCTGAGTCTGTCTAGAACCAAATCCATTAACCACTGTACTATAAGTCCATAAAATCACATAAATAAAAGGGCTCATGTTGATGGGTAAAAATGTTATTTTTTCTGCATTTTTGTACTTTGAGATGTGATTTTTATAATTGTAAAATTAATTTTTCTCAGGCACTATTTACATTTTCTAGCTCATTCAATGCATATGCTCTACTTTTTTCCCCACTTAGATTCCTAGGTGAGGTATTCACAGCATCTTTTGTCAGTTTCCTACCTTTGAAGCAGCTTCTGCCACATTAACAAGTTTTGTACTAACATCAAATTAACTTTTTAAATTTTCTGTACATCTGTCACATCTGTTATTCAGCTATCATGCAAATACTATACAAGGGAACATTTCCAAAGCAAACAAACAAATGTACTCTGAATCTAGAAGCTTTGGGATGTCAGTCACAAGATATGCTGTGAGCAGGAAGGAGGGAAAATCCAAAAGGCTACTTGAAAATATATTTAAAAGTAACTGCAAGTACAGTTGTGTAGGGCTCAAAAGCTGGTCTTCTTAACACAGTAGCTGCTCAGATGTTGGAGGAGTTTTCCTTGCTAATCCTTTGCTTTTTACACAAAAAGATAGGAAGTCTTCACCTAAACTATTCAGAGCTGGGCTGCCACAGCCTCATGGAAATTGCTCATTCATCCAAAAATGGCAGATAGGGATAGTTTCTGGAAATTCAGGCCAACTACAGAGTGACACATTACTGAATGACCTTCTGAAGTCAAATTCAGAGGCCACTCGTCCTTAGGAGCCTCAGCCCTCCAATCAGGTTCTTGATGGCATAATATTTTGCCCATTTCACCTTTGAATACTATGGACAATTCATTAATGATGGTGTGACATTGGTTTGTACCTGTCATCTCTGAGAGAGGAGAGTTTATATGCATAAACTTGTCTTTAAGAGAGAAGAGGTCATAAATGAATTTATTGGGAATGATAACAAGATGATTAACTTCAGAATTTTCTAGACAAGATCCAAGATAACTTAGGAGCATAAATTTTGGGAAAATGATTCCTTAAGACACTTTAATTTGATGACCTCTTCTCTTCAGGGTGACTTAAGTGAACTCTGGTTTATTTTACTTTGTAATTCACCATCTGACCATGCCAATCATAGTAAAATTAGTTCAATTATTTTTATATGTTTTGAACTAATTTCAACCAAAATAAGTAGTGTAAATACTATTATTTTATACTAATTTAGTTATAGAGAATATAAAGTGTTTCATTATAAACAATGATGTTTGTTCCAATAAACTTTAAAATGGGGTTAGCTAATATAAGGTTCAAAATATAGGACATTTTTTTTTTCACTAAACTGACATTCTGAGTATTGGTTATTTATCAGGATATGGTATTTTCAACAATACCTTTGGAAGTTTTAATCTGTAAAAGAAACAAGTATTTTTAAAAAATCCCAGAAATTCTGGTAGAAGCATGTACATCATGCCAGGATAGGGTAGGGAGGGAGATTGTCTTCCTCTGTACTGTGGCACCTGTCAACTGGACAACTGACATGCTCCCAACTTCACTGGTAAAGGAAAATCTCACTGGCAAAGCCACTTCTCTCTGCTGCTTGTCTTCTCTTGTGAACGCAGTGTTGAGCAAACTCCAAGGAGCAGTCTATCAAACTCCTTGCCTATGTTTCCTCCAACGATTGAGATTTCTAAGAAGGGGTCATATGCTCTGCCCCAAACTCCACATAGACCCCAGCCTAGGAGAACCCCTCATAATAATGATTAACGGTTACTGTTTCCCATTATCTTCCAGTAGCAACCTTTTCTTGCTCTCAAATTTCATGTCCTGGCTTCTTGTCCACTCACATCCTGTTTCCTAGTTAACATAAAATAATCTCCTGTTAGGTTTATTAATACAAAACTGCTTTAAAGGAAATATCAGAATAATTCTCCTGAATATATAATTTAAATGCATATGTTTTGATTGTTAATTTGCCAGTGACTGCTCTTTACATAATGGGGAAGTTTTCTTACTGTGAAGGTTTTAGGGAAAAAAAATACTTTTAGTCTGGCAGAAACAAGAAGAATCTACCCTTGCCTTCATTCTTGGTATCTCTATTTGTTTCAGAATAATGATCATAGTAATCTTGCTTAGAAATTCTGGGACAGTAGCTCAAATGTTATTGTGTCTTTGGGTCAAAGAACATGTCCTTTCTGCTGGAAAGCATGTGCATTTGGGAAACTAAAATAATGGATTCCAAGAAAGTTGTGTCAGCACAAAAGGCAGAAACTGGTGATCTGATGTGAACAGACACCTGCCAAGGTGATTTAGTGCCCTCTCATCTTGGGTCAAGTTGGAGGTGTTGACTCCAAGAGACTCTGAAACATTTTGTGTATAAAGGCCCCAAGGGGTTCTTTTGTTTTCCACAAATATTGCACCTAAAGGATAGCCTGGATAAAATGAAACAGTAGTCATGTGACCTGGAAGGGTCAGAAAACAAACAAACTGAAATTTTGTCAGTGCAGAAAAGAAAATAATATAGCTATTTAAATTGTATATTTCATAAACTTGTTTTATTTTACTTGTTATAAAATTGGAAATATAGAAACTTTGAAAAATGAACAGCAGAAAAAAGAAGGATAAAAAAGCAGCATCTTTTTTTAACTTGGCTAAGTTAGTATCTCTGTGCACATACATATATGGCTGAATTCCCACACCAATATATTAATCCCCTTTTAAAAATATTCAACAGTACCATGGATGTGTTTCAGCCTTTTGTTCTAAGTTATAAGTAAAGATTTAGATTAGTGTACATTTTGTTTTCTTCATTATTTTCTTATTGCTGTGATAAAATACCCCAACAAAAGCAACTGAAGAAGGAAGGTTTTGTTCCGGCTTGCAGCTCAAGGTTATAGTCCATAACATTGGCAAGTCACAGTGGCAGGGGCCTGAGGCATCTCACACAGCATCCACAGTTGGGAAACAGAAGGATGGATGCTGGTGCACAGCTCATTACCTCTTTCTAAATTAATCTAGCACTCTGGCGCATGGCATGTAACCAACCACAATAGCTGGACCTTCTCATCTCAATCAGCATCATCGAGCTAATACCCATCATATGTGATGAGAGGCCCATTAATGGGGGAATGTCTTTTTGTACACTGTGAAAATATGTTGCTCTGATTTGTTGATAAATAAAGTTGTTTGGTCAATGGTGAGGCAGAATAGGATTAGGTGGGACATTCTAACTAGAGAGAAGGAAGTTGAAAGGCAGAACAGAGAGGACACTGCCCACTGCTGCCATGAGAATCAAGATGTCAAGGCAGAACTGAGAAAAGGTACCAAGCCATGTGGCTAAACATAAATAAGAATTATGGGTTAATTTAAGTGTAAGAGTGACTCAATAATAAGCCTGAGCTAATCGCCAAGCAGTTATAAATGATATTAAACCTTTGTATGTTCATTTGGGTCTGAGTGGCTGCAGGAATGAGAGATAGCAGGAGCCAGCTGGGACCAGGAAAACTTCTGGCTACAGCCCATCAAATTGAAACTGAGATTTGTCATCACAATTGGAATAACGAATAAAAATCTACTCAAGAAAGATTAAAAAACAAATTATGAACAGCAAAGTCCTTTCTCAAATATGTGCATGTGTGTGTATGAATGGTATTATAAATATATTCAGATTATAAAATGGCATAGAAGCTGGGTGTAGTAGTGCACATCTTTAATCTCAGCACTTAGGAGGAAGAGGCAGGTAAATCATTTGAGTTTGAGTCCAGCCTCATCTACATAATGAGTTCCAGATTAGCCTGAGCTACATAGAGAGACCCTCTCTCAAAATAAATAAATAAATAAATAAATAAATAATAGACATTATAGATTAATTTCATAAACTTTAGTAATAATAGAGAACTCAAGAAGAATATTATTAAAATAAATACACCTTAAGTAAACAAATGGTAAAAATTCAATATTTATTATATGTACACAGTTTATTTGATGGAAATTAAAGTTGTGTTACATGGGAACTACACACATTTGTACAATTTGAGTTTTGTAAATATATGTAATTCTTATGTCACAAAAAGATTGTCCAATATCATTATGGTAAAAGACTACTTTAAAATACTACTGACGTGCCCAGTGTACTGACACATGACTTTGATCTCAGCACTTAGGTAAAGACTCTGTGAGTCAAAAGCCAGCCTATTCTATATAGTGGGTTCCAAGAGAACCAGGCTATGTAGAAAGACCCTGCCTCAAAAAACAAATACCTAAATAACATCATTATCATCGCCATCATCATCATCATCATAAGTTATTAATGTGATCTACATTATTCATATATCTCCCTTTGTAGCATTTAATAAATAACACTGGATTTTCTTAGAGATATATTTTATTTGTGGTGTTTTATATAGTTTTTAGGATGAGTTTAGAAAAATGAATTCATTCACAGAGTTTTTGACATTCTCTGTGTGTGCTTAGGATAGAAGATAACAATAAAAATAAATGTAGCCGGGTGGTGGTGGCACACGCATTTAATCCCAGCACTCAGGAAGCAGAACCAGGTGGATCTTTGTGAGTTCATGGCTAGCCTGGTCTACAGAGCGAGATCCAGGAAAGGCGCAAAGCTACACAGAGAAACCCTGTCTCGAAAAATCAAAAAAATAATAATTAAATGTAGTCCACTATTAGGTATCTACTCTGACAAAATGACAGTCATTTGATTGAGACACTCTGGCCAAAATGGTGATGCTAGCATGTATTCTAAACTTTCTTGAGCAAAGTCATTAAGATAGTCAAATAAGTAGTGTGCAGACTGCTGATGCCTGAACACATTATTTTTAACTCATGTTTTGCATACTAATTATTTTTGAAAAAGGACAAGTATATCTGTGTTGGCCATAGTCCCTCTTCATCTAACTCAACATATATAGTAAGCCAGGTGCTGTTGCTGCAATGTTTAAAGGTTCCCTTGCCACACTATATCACTAATCCCCTAACAGATTTCTCTTTATGTGATCTTGGATCTTGTTGCATTTTTCATTACTCTCACAGCATCTTCTATCTTTCAGGGGTTGGTTCTCACATATTAGAAGTGTTTTCTCTCAAAACACCAGTAGTAACTGTGGTGGTTTGAATGAGAATGGCTCATATAGGTTCATATATTTGAAGGTTTGGTCCTTATTTGGTGCAACAACTGTGAAAGATTAGCAGGTGTGCCCTTGTTAGGTGTGTCACTGGGGGTGGGCTCTGAGATTTCAAAAGCCCATGCCAAGCCTAGTCTTTTTCTCTACCTTGAGTTTGTGAATCAGATATGAGCCCCAGTTATTGCTCCAATGCCATGCCTGCCTGTCACCATGCTCCTGCCATGATGGTTGCAGACTATTCATCTGAAACGCTAATGAAACCCCCAGTCAAATGCTTCGAATTTACCCTGGTCATGGCATCTCTTCGCAGCAATAGAGCAGTAGCTTAGAGAGTAACAACCTGCTAAAAATCATCACAGAGTAACGCAGTAACCTACAAATGATGACACAGGTGCTAAGAGATGTAGTAACATTGAATATTAAAGCACTCTACAAGTAGGAATAATTACAATAAATTTAAAACAGGATCTACTGTTGTTTAAAAAACAGTCAATTCATAATAATTCTTTTCTATATCCCCCCCCTGCCAGAGAAATGTGATTATCACCATTACTACTCCTTATCCTAATGGCTTGGCATTTAGTACATTACATTTATCAGAGAAAATATTTTTAAATCATACTACTGCAGAATTTCATACTATGGAATGGACAGTGGAAAGAATAATGTGACAGAGTAGAATGTGCTTAATTGGAAATTATCAGGGGAAATCAACTAGATCAGTAATTAACTATGAAAATCTAGGATAGACAAGAGTGGTCAGAAATGAACTGGGGAGAGCAAACACTGAGGGCATTTTGTTTGCTTGTTTGGGTCCTTGCTTTCTGTTGATCAGCCTTCAGGGTTATTAAGTCACAGTGAAGGTGAACTCTCTGCCTCACAGTCTCAGTAAGTGTCAACTATAAGTGACCTCAGTTCTAAACATTGTAATGTAAGTGAAAAGAAGCTCAAATCGAAGTTTAAAAGACTTAAGTTCATATTCTTAGTCTTCCTCTTATCAAGGGTTGTTCCACAAATTATATATCTGATCTATATCTGGTCATCACATCTGTAAAAATGGAAATAGTCACCACCATTTAATTCTGACTTATTAAGGTCAGTGCATGTCTTTGGGGAAATAAAATGTATTTGATAAATCTTGTTTTAGGTGAGGAAACTTAGCATGTAGGGCAGAATATGGGCACACTGGTGTGTATGGACTACTGCCATCTGACTGTGTACCTTCCCATGTTACTTAAGGCCTCTAGATTTTGGCTTTTAATTATGGGATATAGTAGATTTTCTACAGGCTTTTGTAAGAATTCATGTGTCAGACTTGCATGAAAATATAAGAATCAGTGTAAGTTCCACGTTCCACTCCCTTTGGTTTTATAGTAAGTATCAGAACAAAAGGAGAAAACTGGACTGATCATTTTCCTACACAGTCACAGATGTTTCTGATCTGTTAATATTTCAAAATAAGAGACTTTTTGTGCTTTTAATGAGAATGGTACTAGTAGGCTCATAGGTTTAATGGCTCAGTCAGTAGTGAGTACCTCCATTTGAAAGGATTAGGTACGGCATACAACTCTGCCCTACACAGAGACATATTGATGAGCAAAGTATAGAGTGGAAAGATGATAAAAGTATGAAATGTCAGGACCTCCCTCTCTTAGAAAAGATAGCTCATGCAGAGCCAGTATAATGTCATATGACCAAGGAACAACAGAATTCTAAGATTAGACATACAAACAAATTCTAAAGAGATACAAATATGAACATTGTATTATACCACAATTTTTGTTTGTTTGTTTATTTTGTTTGTTTTTTCGAGACAGGGTTTCTCTGTGTAGCTTTGGAGCCTGTCCTGAAACTCACTCTGTAGCCCAGACTAGCCTCGAACTCACAGAGATCCACCTGCCTCTGCCTCCCGAGTGCTGGGATTAAAGGCATTCCTGGGCACCATCGCCCACCCATAATTTGAAAAATAACTGCAGCAGCTTTGGCCTGAGGATTTTTTTTTCTGGGAACTCTGACCACTAATACACTGCTTGGGGCATGACAAAATGCCAGGGTGGCTTGAAGATTTTGTTTTGGTCTAGTGTCCTTAAAGCAACCAAAGCTACCAGCCTAAGAATGGGGTGTCATATGCCTCTTGATTCTTAAAAAATAGGTTGTGGGGTTAATGAGTAAGAATGATAACTCTGTTTATTAATGATGTCAAAACTTGAGGGAAAATGATTGAAAATGATAACTCTGTTCTGTCATAGTTTATTAAGGATGACTAAAAGATGAGCAAAATGAAGTGAAACACATGTCCAAAACCAGAAATGATATGGTCTATGTTTTGGAACATCATGGATGTATCTCTACTTACTAAATTTTGTATAAATAAAGAAGCATCCTGGCTGCTAGTTAGTTAGGCTGCAAGATTCTCCTGACCACCATGGCCAGGCTACTTCCTAATCCCACTGACTCCTTACATCTTCTGCTGGGACCTGCCCCACTAGAGATGACCCCGGTATGCTTCCTTTCTGTCCATCTCTCCTAAAGTGAAACTAAGAAGTATCCTGTGTCTTATTCCTCAGTCGCCACTCTTGCATCCACCCATCTTCAGACCCTGCCCTCATCCATAGCTGGACTCCAGCACCCGAGAGACTTGCTATTCCTGCTGTCTGCAGATCCAGATATAGAACTTTCAGATACTACTCTCAGACCATGGCTGCCTGCCTGCCACCATGCTTCCTGTCATGGCAATGAACTAATCCTCTGACACTGTAAGCAATCAACTGCTTTCTTTTATAAAAGTTGCCACAGTCGGGGTATCTCTTCACAGCAATAGAACATTGACTAAGACAAAGCTTGCACACAATTCTATCCAGTGCCTATACTAACAGTGAGACCCTGGAGTTTTCCAGTAGCGAGAATGTGGATTTGAACCTCCTACCAAGTCCTTCTAGTGGAGGTGGACATGCATGAGAGGCCATTGTTGGAAAGAAGTAAAGCAGTAATGTACAGCTGCAGAAGAATAATGCAGTATTGGGATGGAGGTGAGGACGAATACAACAGCTAGTGTCAAAGCCCCGGAGCCCACAAGAAGGACAGCCTAACTCTTCTTACAGGCTTTGCACTGTTAAGCTGCTTATCTGGTTATGGACAAGTGGAATCAACAGGGAACATTTATGCTCTGCTTCAAAGTCAGGTACTTCCATTGAGGCCTATCCAGAAACCATCAAGATCCTTTATATTTTTAAGATAAGATGATATTGTCTCCTTTGCCCAGGAATTCTGAATCAAGGGAATATTTTTTTTTTATTTTTAAAAATTGTACATGTATAGGAATTTTGCCTGTGTGTATGTCTATACACCACATGAATGCAGTGCCAGGGATGTCAGAAGAGACATCAAATCCCCTGGGAAGGGAGCACAGACCACTGTGAGCTGCTTTGTGGGTGCTACAAATTGAACCCTCATTGTCTAGAAGACCAGCTACTGCTTTCTCGTGCTGAGTGATCTCTCCAGCTCCAAGGGAGTCTTAAGAGACTTGATTGTGAAGGGAGAAGAGGAACAGGAAAGTCAACAAAGACAGCAAAGGAGGAAAGGAAAGCAAAACCAGAATCCTGAAGAACTGGAGGCTGGGGCCATCAGGAAGATACAGGCATTAGGAGGCTGTAGTGTGAACACAAGAGATAGGTCTATTTTCCCAAGTAAGTGGTGTAAGAAATCAATAGAGGAAAGTACAATAAAAATATGGACACTAGCAGAATACTTAAGCAAAGTGGGTCACTCTTGTTATAGATTTATGTAAACTTCCCATGAGGCCAAATGAGTTTGGGGGTAGAAGGTCAACTATTCAAAGGCAAGGAGGCATGCTGCCAATTTCATCTCAGCAAATAATTGCAATAATTTTGTAATATTTATTTTAGACATTGTAAAGGGGTTTAAGTAACTGATTTATTAATGGAAAGCAGACTAACTTGAAGTTAGCAATATTTCAGCATCTAGGAAAATAGCATCTTATTTCATGAGCTTTTATTTACAAGGATTATAAGATTATTCACCTTATAGCTTATCCTTATTGTTGATATGTATGTGTGTTGTCTGTACATGTTCATGTGTGTACACACAAGAATGTAGGTACATGTACATGTACAAGCATACAGAATCCAGGGAGATATTTCAGATGCTTTCCATTGAGCTCCACACTATTTTTCTAGATTATAGCTCTCACTTACATGGTTCCTAACTGTCTACTAGGCTGGCTGTCCAAGGAACTTCTAGGATCTACCTCTTTCTGTCCCTATCCCATCAGCAGTGCTGGGGTTACAGATCTATGTACACAGTTGCACCTAGGCACTGGGGATGCTTGTGCATCAAGCACCTTACACACTAAATCATCTTTTCAGATTCTATCATATAGCTCTTTCCTGAGTATATTTGAGGAGATCTAGAAGATCTCTTTTTACTTTGCACATTACTGCCTTACCCCCATATCACAGTAAATTGTATGAAACTGCCAACAGTTGACCTTTTCTGATTACCAGTTTAATAGATTGCCACCCAATGTTTTCCTTAATTTAAAATACATTGAGTTTTACTTTATAAAAATTTCATGATTTTTTGAGGATTACTGCTATGTTATTTTCCCCTCCTAAATGGAGAATTGAGAGGGTTTTCAAAGGTCAGGAACTTATTGTGCACAAATGGTAGAGTTGTGTTTAGGCAGCTCTTTCTATGTATGGGAAATTGCACCAAGGTTTTTATGTGCTTAAACAGTTCAAAGTCTATCAAGAGCAAAAATCAATCTATAATATCCCACCACAAATGAAGTATATGGAAATTACATCTAAAATTATTGAGGTTATGTTTTCATTTCTTGCTAAAAAAGACTTATGGATTAGTTCTAAGTGAATGCCATTCTAAATCACTTGATTTATAAATCTCCAACTAATAAAATTCTAATTTATATGCAAAATTTGTTTATTTCTATAGAAATAAAAATTACTATGATTTAGTAAACTGAAAGTATCTCATTAATTGAAAGTATTCAGTAAATCCTTTCTAAGAGAATGACCAACAGTACTAAGGTAATTTTCAGTAAATAATTTTGGTGATTAAGATTCACAAGAATATTTCTTGAGCCACAAACATTGAAGACTGATTAGGGAACAATCCATAGTAAAGATAATAAATATACAATAACCAGTCTGATTATACTGCTATTCCCAGGATTTCCTAGAATAAAAATGTGCAGCGGTCCTCCAGTCAATCAGTTTGAAAATTATTCTGCTCCTACCATATGCCAAGTACCAAGAGAACATTTACAGGGAATGTAGAGAATGTAATGCTTCTGTTGAGTCTAATTTAGGTGGAAAAGTAGACAGAGACACACATAGATGTAAGATAATATGAATGCTATGATACAGGTATCCTCAAGGGCACTGAATGTTCTTGTGTGGGAGTGAATAATTATGACTGGGAAGGGATACACACGGGAGTTCTATTTCAGCTACACAGTAATCCTGTGTAGGAGTTTATAACTGAAGTTGAAGGAGAAGATTAGAAGAAGATACATGACTGGTAATGTGAGGGATGACTGTAGATGGTGAAGTCAATGATTTATAGTTAGAGTGCAGCTGAAATGAGAGTTGCATGACAAGAGAGAAAAGACCTGAGATTGTTTTTTAAGTCACTTGTGCTGCTCCATACAGTTTCTCAAGTGGGGGAGGGGGTATCTAAAATTCTGCTGGACATAGTGGACATTTGTTGAAATATCTACAGTAGGGAAACAAGCAAACCAAAGTTTAGGAAATAACTTTGTCTTGCTAGGTGCAAGTGAGATGAGTCAAACATGTGGAGACCAGCTTCTTTCACTTTCACTCTTTCATATGCTGCTGTTTGAAATTATGCCTCTTCTCCCCCTTGCTAATGTCTGAATCAATCAGTATACCTCTCTATTCCAGACAGATGACTTGGATGGAAACACACACACACACACACACACACACACACACACACACACACACACACACACACACACACACCCCTACTCAACTTGATTCTGCCTTCCTATATTTACTACTCACCCTCCTCCCCAGACTATAGCACACTTTCTCTGTCATTCCAAGCCATGACAGCTCTTCAGGATTGAGCCCAAATTTTACTTCTGAAAAAACAAAACAAAACAAAAAAAACAATGTGGAATCCAGTGGAGGAAGACTCATATTAGTATAATGCAGATTTGATCATCTTGGAGCAGAGAAATGAGCTAAATCAGAATTCCTGGAATGAAGTGATCTATTTCTGAATGTCAAGGACACAAAGATGGTATGCAGAATTATCATAAGCATGAATACAGTGACATGGAAATGTTAATTAGGCATCCAGGAACAACTCTAAGAACTCTGTGCTTTCTAGAGGGAAATAAAAAGCCAACAGTCAAAATGGCAGCCTGCTGAGTCAAAGCAAAGACCCTTCAAGGTGAGACTCAATGTGAACCAAGGCAACACACATTCCAGAGCCCATTAAGCCTTGGGAAGACAATAAATAAGAAAGTCCTAAGGTAAATCCAAAGTAGTTAATGAGGCCAAATGTCTGAATTAACCTAAGATGACTGTTTCAGAGGGCATGATGTCTTACTGGCTGAAATTGGAAACAGCTCTGCCAGAACACTCAGGTGATTCTTTGTTTCTTCAACATGAGGTCATCTAGTTTGAAGAAAATAGTCAGGTTTTTGTGGTTTTGTTTTTGTTTTTTTGTTTTTTGTTTTTTTCTTAAATCCAAGATTAGGCAATGTGTCTACAACCCATTATTCATTAACATTTGTATTTTCCAGCTAATTTCACTTGTTGTGTTCTTTAAATCCAAAATAATTAATTCTTTCACAGACCCCAGATGTAAGTACTTACCAGATTTCAATGTTTTTCCAAACCAGGTTGAAAAAGCCACCAGACCTTCAGGATCTTTTCTTTTTATTAAGAAACATTGAGTTTGAACTCAATGAGAAAATCATGATGCCTGCTTTTAATAATCCCTTCCATTCTTACTGCAGTATACTTGCTATAATTAATTCATTCCATGGTGTAGTCACACAGTGCATCTGCTTCATCTTTATTTTAGTACTTCTTCTTGCTTTAAAATTGCATGAACTACTGAGCAGAGGAGATGAATAGGGAAAACATCTAAGTTCTTGCTAGATGAAGATGTGGCTAAGTTTGGGAGACTTCAATCTATCATAGATGTACTCTGGGCCATTGATGTTCATTACCCCATTGGTTATTTGTCTTTCAATATTTAAAAAATTATGTCCTTCTAATTTCTTAGATGGCTTATTTTTTCCTCATCATATTTATTTTCACAAATTCATTTCTACCAACTCACCTCTTTGTTGGAAAATACTTCAAATGCTCAAATTCTAGTTCCTTGTCAGACCACGCAAGAGTTTTCCAAATCTGCCCAAATTATATTTCCTACAAATTCTACTTTGGACGTTTTCTAGAATATAGTGTTGCACATTTGCTATATGCCTTTTTTCTTAAGTGCCTCTTCCTCCCACTTGTGCAAAATTAAACATTGGATTTACCCTCTCTTTCCAGAATGTCTTTAGCTTCTAGAATTTTCAGCAAAACCCTGTAATTCTCTATATTAACTTTCAGGATGTCTGTGCACTATATTCAAGCCATTAGTTGTATTCTTGGTTAAAAAAAAAAGAATGCTGCAAATGACTTCAAATTACCATATCAAAAGGACAAAAAACAAAGAACAAAACCTACTGTTTCCTTCCATCCATCAATAGTGATCAATCAGCTTTCTCTCAGAGCTCAATTTTGAACTATCTCAACAGCAACTGAAGAAAACATTTCTACCTGAGAATTTATCCCACAGAAGCATAAAGTAATTTTAAGAATACTTGCCTGTAGGTCCAATTTAATTTTTTTTCAGAAACTAGAATGTTATGTATAAGTATGTGATGAATCCCCTTAGCTGGAAATCATGCTGCCAACACTTCTGTAAGAAAGACAAATGTGAATCTCCTCTATTGTGGTATAGACATAACTTACTTGGTTCAAGAGAAGAAAGACTGCTGATAATAACCATTTCTACCAAGACAACAGTTTCCTTGTCAATCCTTCTGCTTTAATCTCTGATTCTGTACTTATTAACATATATCCCTGTGTATAAGTATAATAGGATTTCCTATCTAGGGGAAGCTAATACAGTTTTACTGATGGCCTGGATTTCTCACTGGATACTACAAAGAACGAACATGGGCCACACTAAAGACATAACCACATATCATAACTGCAGAACCACCCTGGTTGTAGAGACAGAGACTCATTTCAACAGCCTGCAGAGAGATTGTGCCTCAGAGCACTTGCCCATAGGCTTGCACTTATCTATACTTATCTGCCTGGACACAGTTTAAGAAAAAAGTAAAGGAAAACATTGTGAGTAGGCAAGTGGTTTTCTAATTCCAGCTCCTAAGAGCTTTAGAGTAAAATTATAGGCCATCACTCCTTTCTAAAAGCATAACAATTTCAAAATAAAATACAACTATTTTAAAAACTATGTATTGAACACACATTTCAGCAGAATTTGGCAAAAAACTTAAACCAATATGTAATACATTTTATCACTATAAGGGCAGCTAGAATACTAGGTTAGATCAGAGAGTTACAGCTGTCAATCCAAAGAACTTAACTAAAATACCACTTAAGTCTGGTTAGCTATTTCTTTAGTATTACCAAAATGATATAAATTTACTTTGCATCTGTGGAAATACTGTGTGTGTGTGTGTGTGTGTGTGTGTGTGTGTGTGTGTGTGTGTGTGGTGTATATGTGTTTATATATGCATATATTATAATAACTGTGTAAATATGATAAAATTTATTTTATTAAATGTTTTATATTAATTAAGCATATTTGGAGGCAAAACTTGCTTGTTAATAATTTAATTCTATTTCCTACATTTTGTGAAATTATTATATGCAATACTTTCTAAAAGGCCTATGATCAAGGAAAGGAGGGAGGAAGAGAAAGGAATTTAATTCTGGCCTGAATTTTTAACAAGCTGACTGTTTAGGAAGGACTGAACACCTGCCACATTTTGTTCTTAGCAAGCTTTGCAGAATTTTTTTTTTTTAAAAATTAGTTCTTACCCTATTTAAAGAACTTGAAGCTAGAAATGAAAGACAATATGGATTATATGTTAGAGAGAATTCTGAGAGAAATGCAAACATTTAAACAACATTAAGGAAACCCACATATTTACATCAAAAGTTTGAGGTAAATTTCTACATTTGCAATTAACATCATGCTTTCAGGTTTTATTTCTTTACAGCAGACTTTAAACACTTTATTCACGAATTAGTTGTCTGTACCCCTAACGTGGGCATCTCCACTCAACTTCCACCTGTAAACATGATTCTTTACCCTAAATCAAGCTGACTCCACACCTCCAGATTCCCTAACACTAGGTAAGTCCCAAATCAGTTTTTACCTATTAGTTGTCAGCTATGCATGCACCATCCATCCATCCACCCACCCATCTCTTTATCTATTGGTCTAATGTCTGTAATCCATTTTTCTACCTGCCATCATCCAGTGCATCTCTATCTAAGTGAACATCCTATGATGTTTGTAAGCACAGTGGAAGCTCCAGAAAGCTAGACATAATGGTGGCTTCTACTAGGTTTTGAGGTTTTTATTCCTTTCTAATCTGGGGATACCCACTAAATAATCAACTGTAGAGGCTTTGGTGCTTCTAATAAGAGTGCTTCAAATCTTTTTCTCCTCCTCCTACTATCCTACTTTGGCCTTAGGTCTAAACCTTTTATTGTCCAAAGTGCTGTGTGTGTGTATGTGTGTGAATTTATTTCTTTCATCTCTTGACAGAAGCAGTGGCCTCTTGAGAGCTATCAGGGCCTTTCAGACCCCTCGTTCCCATTCACTGCATTCTATTGCACAAGCAGTCACTGAGACGGAGGTCATGCTACATTTTGAGCTGAGGACTGAAAAAAAGAAATGACCTGGTGGGAATTGTATTCTGAAGTCTGTGTTAGAGGACATATGGGAAAAGAACATGTCTACATGAAGATGGCTTGCAAATCACTAATTGCTAATTTTTCCTACTGGGGACCAGGACGTGTTCTAGAGCCTTTATGAGGATGAGGATGTTATACTAATCACAGTGAATTTGGTTTTGAACATAGTATTCAATAGCAAGGAGATATAATTTACATATCACTTCATTAACAAGTAATATTCATGAACATATTGGTGATTTCTTTATTTATTAGCATTTATTGATTTTATGACATTATTTTCAGAAATAAAGCATCAACAGACATTTAGTATCCTATTTGTGCCCAATGAAGTTTCTCCATCTCTGAGCAATAAAATTGGCCTAAAATTTCTGACCAGATGGGCATGTGCAGAAATAGTTCTTATTGTATATTTCTATTTCATTTAAGCCATACAGTGATTTGTTGTTGTTGTTGTTACTTTGAGATAGGGTCTCACTTTTCAACCTAGGCCCTCAAATGCAGGACAATCCTCCTGACTCAGCCTCTAAAATATTGGGACTATACGTGTGAGCCACTTCCCCTTGCTCTTCTACAGCGATGTGAATGGCTATTATTCATTGACAATTGAAGTATCAGAGTATTTCACATTGCTCATCGAACTGCATCTACCACAAACTTATGAGAGAGGCTAATGTTCCTGCTTTTAAGTACGAAATGAAGAAACAGAGTCACAGAAAGCCTAGCAGTTTGCCAATCATCTCATTGTTCCTCAGTTAATAAGCAGTAGTGACAGGTTTCAAATTAACAAATTTTATTCTTAAAGAAAATTCTTAATCATTTTACCATAATGCTGACACACAGAATGTTTTCTCTCATGCCATCTCTTGTGTCAATCTTTACAATTAAGAATGATTTCTTCTTTACAGCCCTATATTACAAACCTGTTGACATATACTATCTGGTAATAGCTGGTCCAAACACTGGCATCAAGACCCTAGAGAAAACACCCAGAGGTGTTTGGGAAAACATAAACTTGCCCCATGGCTGGCACATTTAAAACCTGCAACAGCTTAACCTCAGCAGCCCCATGCTCCTGTAACAAGTATCCTTAGGCAAAATATTTCAGGTCAGAATTAGACAGTAACTTGAATTATACTGGCCTGTAATTGTTCATGTAATAGTCAGCCTTCACATTTAATTGAAAACTTCAGAGTGAAATGAGGGACTTACTCTGTGTCTGTAACAAGGAATAGTGCTGACTCCAGGTTTTCATGTTCTTGATCCTGTGGCACTCTACTCTGCACTGGGAGCAAATATCAACCATGTTGGCTTTGCTCATGATTGACAGAAATTCATAAACACTGAATAGCTTGCTTTGGCTTTAGTGAAAAAGATTAGAGAATAAGGATCTAAATGATGACAGGAAACGGAATATGAGATGAGAAAGTGCTTAGGCTCTGCTTTTCTTAGAATATTTTATGGTATTGTATGAGGATAATATATTCATGTATTACTTACATAATTAAATTTTTAATTTTCAAAGGATTCAATTCTTTCATTACTTCATCAAATATTGATTGGTTATGTAATGTGTCAGACCTGATGCTCACTGGTAATTCAGGAGTAGGTAAAATTAAAAGGATAGCATATTTCATTCCTCACATAATTAAAAAACAAAGCAGAAGGAAAGACCCTGGGTTCAGACTTCCCCTCTGTAGTTACTAAGCTGTGAGTCATTGCTCTAAATATGTACCTTCATATCTCAATGTCCTCATATAAATTATTATGATCACAATAATACCAGCTCTGTTTTAGGGTAGTGTTGAAAATTATATAATGTTAACATACATAGAAGGCTTTGAGTAGTGTTTTAATGCTTGATAAGGTTTGTGTAAGTTTTGGCCCTACAAGTTGATCATATGTAATTCAAAATCCTAAATGCTTTAAAATCCAAAAGATGCTGCATATAAGATATCATAAAGTTTATGAAAATAACCTGAAGTCTAGGAAACAATGAAATCTAACACAATTCTGATCCCAAGCATTTCAAGTTAAGGGTGTTCAGTGTTTAAACTTATATGATGTTTTCAATTGGTTCCTTCTCTGATTAGACAAAATTAGGGTACAGATATGGAGGGGTATGCCAACATGGAGATTTTTCATGAATATGTAAGGAACAAATATCATAAAAATGTGATTTATAGAACAAAAGTTATTATATAAATGATTCATTGTTTAAAATATGGACCACAGGCAGGGGGTAGCTCAGTTTGTGAATGTTTGCATTACAAGCACAAGGACATCCCCTAGCAACCGCATTTGAGAAAACAACAACAACAACAAGCCAAGCTTGATGGCACCCTCTTTTAGTTCCAGTACTTGGAAAGCAGAGATAGGCAAAACTCTATGAATTAGAGGCCAGTCTGGTTCACATAATGAGCTCCAGGCCAGCCAATGATATATATATATAAACCTTATTTAAAAAATTAAAAAAAAAAAAAACCCTGGCACATTATCATGCTTATAATAGGACTTAATAATTAGGACTGTGCAAGCAGAGACTGGTGTAAGCCTGAGACTTGCTGGTGAGTCTAGCCTACCTGGTAAGCAACCCCATAAAAAAATAAAATACCATAAGAGTGGTTGCACGTGAGAACCAACACGAGGTTGTCCACTGGACTCCACATATGTACCTGCACACAATGTGCACATACACATGGCATTTATACACACCCACAAATGTGCATGAAGGCAGACTCTGGAACAAAAATGCCTGGATGGGATTTCAGTCCCACTATATCTTATCACTATTGGCTGAGTAAGCTTTTTCAACTGTTTTGTATTTATCTAAAATGAAAAATAGAAGGCTGGCTTTGTCTAGCTGAAACACTGAAAATGAACAGCATGAATTTATCATAATATAAGTGCATGTGTGCACATACCACACACACATCAACACACACACACACACACACACACACACACACACACAGCATGGAAGTGATCAGGGAAGATGTAACTAGAGGAGATATAACTCCAATTTTTTTTGTCCCTACCCCCATTCTGAGAAAAGACCTTCTTGAACTGTAGCAGGAGCTTGGAGCCCACGGTCCAGGGTATAGTGATCTCTGAGACAAAATGTCTGGGAGTGTCAATGGTTGTTTTGTAATTTTTTTTTTTTTTTTGGTTTTTCGAGACAGGGTTTCTCTGTGTAGCTTTGTGCCTTTCCTGGAACTCACTTGGTAGCCCAGGCTGGCCTCGAACTCACAGAGATCCACCTGCCTCTGCCTCCCGAGTGCTGGGATTAAAGGCGTGCGCCACCACCGCCCGGCTTGTTTTGTAATTTTAAGTAATGTTCTCCTTACAGAAAAAGAACAAAATAAACAATAAAATGCCAGGGAGGGAAAAATAGTGTTGGTTGAAGGAAAGGTGCAAAGAGAAACTTGGGGAAAACAGGTCCTATTTTGTTATATTTCCATTTTTTCCATGGAAGACACTGTTGCATTTAAAGGCATCTGTAGTAAAAAGCAACTTTAGAGGTTGATTCTTGATGCAAAACTAAATGAAAGTATTAAAAAAGTCATTCATCCTGTGTAAGCTTAAATAAGAATGATTATGCAAAAAATAGTTGATTAAAAATGGAAATGTTAATTAGCCACAGATTTCCTTGAGCCCAAACACCACAGGATTTAGAAGAATTCAAACCTCTTAGAAAAGCAAGTAGGCTACATGAAATGCCATCTACCCTGGTATGACCCAGAGACCCCGAAGTGCATTAACTCACCCCTAAGAGCAGCTTCAAACTACTGAAAAATTGATGTTCAAAGGCAAATAAAAATCCAGGGGCTTCAACAAGAGAACAAAAGGAAATGCAACAAAAGAATTTCCGTCTCTTTGTGTGGTCTAGGTCATGCGTTCAGAAGGATGTCTGAAGTTCCCTCACTTCTAGGGTAACAAACAATGGCAATACCCAGAGCTGGAGCAGAGAGTAAGCCAGTCTTCCTTAGACAACCCAAACAGAGCCTCTGATTTTCTATCAAAGAGGTACATTGATATTATAATAATTAATCTCCCAAATGAAGAGGTGTATTAAAGTGTGCCGTTGTAACAGTTTTACAACACAAACAGAAAGCCTGAGTTTGTATTGTTGGTTGAACCAAAACAGCAATATTTTCATACTCTTGGAGGTAATATACCTAGTTCCTACATGCTTGTTTTCTGTAACTGTGAAAGCTTTCCACAAGTGCTGAGTGACTTCCTGTATTTTCCCACTTTTGTCCTCCCCTGAGCTCTGTGAGCCTCCTTTCTTCCTCCCAATGGTTAAGTTTCCTCCTGTCATGGGGGTATTTTTAGTTCCTGTACTCACTGTATAAACCATTCTTTCCCAGCTCCCTCGCCTGCTCAACACCTGTTTCTTTTTGGAGTTACTCAGTGTTCACTGATATGAAGAAGTCTTGATTTCCTAGGTTTGTCATTTTTTATATTATCTAAGTTCATGGAAGCATTCTGATGGTTCCTTATGCAGTCAGTGAGGTGGATGAGCAGAGGGGAGATTGGTGTCTGGACGTAAAGCCAGGGTGTATGATACTGGTTTGTCTTTTGTGCATATGTGTTCATGTAAATTATTTATCTGCTGAGATAACTGGGGATTTGCTGGAAATTTCAGTGCAAAGAAACTGAAGAACCCTAGTTTATAATTTAAGGGGTATGTCCATTTGGCTTTAGGGTATATAAAAGACAGGTAATGAAATAGCAGTTGATGGACAATTAAAAAAACATTATTTTTGTTTGATTCAGTGAAAGTTTACACATGCTAAATGGATATAGGCTGGTCTGCAGGTTATTTCTTACTGCTTCTGGATTATTCATTTATTCCCTGATTCTACTTGTAACTTGTTCACAGATGTGATGTGAGAGTCTCTCTGAGACAGTTATTACTTTTGAATGTTTTTCTTATAATGCACCCTGTGGTGGTAATCTAATTGTACTGAAATATTATTTTGATTGTATGTTAATAAATAAAGTTGTCTGGGGGTCAGAGCTATTAGAGCCATAGCAAGAGTGTGGCGGTCGTGGCACACGCCTTTAATCCCATAAGATCTCTGTGTGTTCAGGGATACAGTCAGCATTGGAGATATATGCCTTTAAGACCTAGGGGGCTGTACATTCAGACAGTGACGAGGCAGTCATGTGTTTGGGTTTACAACCAATGAGAAGGCAGAACAACATACTATAAAAAAACGAACCGACAGGAAGTAGGTCTCTTTTTTCGTGAAGCTGGGACAGCAGGAGGAAGGGTGAGATTTTAGCTCTGAGCTCTGACCTCTCGGCTTTCTCTTTTACATTGTTTCTGTGTTTCTTATTTAATAAGACGGTTGGTTACATCTACATCTGGCGCCCAACGTGACAAGAATCCATTAAAAACTGCTTGGCTTGGCGGCAGGTCCGCTTTCTCGCAAGGGCGGCAGGCGGCCCGCGGCGGCGGCAGCGGCCCGCGGCAGCCGGCCGCGATCGGCTTCTTAGTCCGAGCAGCGGCTTCTTAGACTGGGTCTAGTTCTGCTTGACCTCAGGCTGGACTATCGGTGAGCTGCTTGCTTAAATCCTGCTTGCTTAAAGCCGGTGCTACAAACAACTCAGAGTTGCCCTGCCGAACAAGGCCCTGCCTGTAAAGCCAACGCACGTGGTCAGAGCTTAAGGAAGCCAGACCCAAGCCTTGACTCGGCACAAGAGGGAACACGTGGCTGCATTTAAACTTTAGCCAGCTACGCTCTCTTGTTCTCTCTCTCTCTCTCTCTCTCTCTCTCTCTCTCTCTCTCTCTCTCTCTCTCTTTCTCTCTTTCTCTTTGGATTTACACCTGGGACACTAGGTGGCTGCTTTGAAAATCCCCTCGGATTTCTACTGTTCTACGTGGATTTGGTAAGTCATAATATATCAGATATTTTAAAGGAAACAATCTAAAAGAGAATTTTTTTCCACATTAAAAAACAAATGGGTTTTATGTGTACATTGGAAGAAAATTGGTTTTTGTTCGAAATTTTAGGCAGTCTGGCAATGGAACAACTATATAATATTAGTACTGGTGGAATTATGCACCTTATCACTATAATAATCCACATTTTAATATTTAAAAAGATAGTCAATTTAAGTGCCAGGATAACAGCTTTAGAAGAACTTGTTAAACCTGTAAAAATTCAGACAGAAGAAATTAACAGTGAAGTTGTTTCAAGTCGGGATCATGATGTTGCAGAAAGAAAGCCTGTTTTCACACAGTCACCCTTAATTTATCCTGTAACCATAGAGCAGATGCCTGATCAAATGGCTACACAAAATACTTGGGCTCCAATTGAAATGTTGGATTTAAAAAGGTTTAAGGAGGCAATAGTATCTTATGGCATGCATTCCCCATATGTAAAGCAAATGTTAAACTCTTGGTCAACATATAATAGGATAGTACCACAGGACTGGCGGGACCTTGCACAAGGTGTTCTGGAACCCAGCCAGAGACTTCAATTTCTGACTTGGTTTAAGGAGGAGGCTAAAAACATAGAAAAACAATGGAGGGATAAAGGAATACAAGTTTGCCAGGATCAGCTTATGGGCGAAGGCCAATATGCTTCAGCACAAACACAATGTTTATATGATGTCCAAACCCTAATTTTATGTCGAACGGCAGCCTTGAATGCATGGGACAAAGTTGAGGAACCAGGAAAAAAATCTGAGTCATTTACAAAGGTGAAGCAAGGCCCAAAAGAGTCTTTTACAGATTTTTTACAAAGACTGGCTTCAGCAGTAAAGAGAATGGTCTCGGATTCAGAAGCTGGTAAGGCAATAATTGAATCTTTGGCCTTTGAGAATGCGAATGCAGCATGCAAAAGAATAATCAGGCCATTAAGGGCAAGATCTGCACCTATGGAAGATTGGATTAGAGAAACAATTAATGTTGAAGCTGATGAGCATGATGATACATGGGTAGGAGAAGTAATTTCAAAAGGTTTGAGGAGTGTTAGATGTTTTGGATGTGGAAAGCAAGGACATTTGAAAAGGGACTGTAGACAGGTCATTCCCAGAAACAATGTTTCTTCAAGGAACAATGGCAACAGAATGCCCCTTCCTTCTGGAGTATGCAGAAGGTGTGGTAAGGGAAAACACTGGACCAATGAATGTAGATCAACAAAGGACAGACAGGGTAATCCTTTGCCTCAGTCTTCGGGAAACTCCCAGAGGGGCCTCAGGCAGGCCCCCAGTGCAAATCCAGTTCAAACCTTTCCTGCAGCCATAGAGGAAATGCCTGCTCTGGAGAGCGATTAAATAACCAAATGCCTATTGGAATAAATCATGCTGGTCAGGATGATGAAACAGAGAGAATAGAAAATTCAGGAGAAAACATAAAGAAAATTTTTTGGCAAACTTCTATTAATGAACAAAGACCAAAATTAACGATAAAAATAAATGGTGTTTTGTTGTCTGGTCTGGTAGACACAGGTGCGGACGTTACCATAATTGCACCAGAATTTTGGCATCCAACTTGGCCTCTTCAGGAGGTAAACGTTCAACTGTTAGGAATTGGGACATTATCTCAGGTGAAACAGAGTGCAAGATGGCTCGAATGTATAGGTCCAGAAGGACAGAGAGGAACATTAAAACCATATGTGGCTAACATAGCTATGAACCTGTGGGGTCGAGACTTGTTGCAACAATGGAATACTCAGATTAACATCCCTCCAATCTCAGAAACAAATCATAAACTAGCACATGTTACTGAGAGAAATATTAGAAGATATTGTTCTAATGAGTGGTCACCAGCCATCCATATTATACAAGAACAGGGCACAATAACTGATGATCTTCCAAAGACACCAACAGCTCTACCTTTAAAATGGTTAACAGACAAGCCTGTATGGGTCCAGCAATGGCCTTTAACAACAGAGAAACTCCAGGCTTTAGAAGAGCTGGTAGAAGAACAGTTAAATGCTCAGCATATTGAAGAATCAACCAGCCCTTGGAATTCTCCTGTATTTGTTATTAAAAAGAAATCTGGTAAATGGAGAATGGTAACAGACCTTAGAGCAATTAACAAAATAATTCAGCCAATGGGCTCTCTACAATCTGGGATGCCTTTGCCTACTCTGTTACCAAAAGGATGGCCTCTCATAGTTATTGATTTAAAAGACTGTTTCTTTTCAATACCCTTACAAGAAAAAGACAAAGAAAGATTTGCTTTTACAGTGCCTACTTATAATAATTCTCAACCGGTTAAAAGATTTCAATGGAGGGTCCTCCCACAGGGAATGTTGAATAGCCCAACTCTGTGCCAATATTTTGTACAACAGCCATTGGAAGTGATACGTAAAAAATTTCCTAAATCTATAATTTATCATTATATGGACGATATTTTACTAGCTGACTCAAATGCAGATACTTTAGAAATAATGTTTGAAGAAGTAAAGAAAATTTTGCCTTGCTGGGGATTACAAATTGCTCCTGAAAAGATACAAAGAGGAGATTCTATTAATTATTTAGGATATAAAATAGAGCTACAAAAAAATTAGACCCCAAAAGGTGCAAATTCGGAGAGACAGACTACAGACTCTTAATGACTTTCAAAGATTATTTGGAGATATTTCTCATCTACGAACTATTGTTGGGGTAAAAAATGATGAACTGACTAATTTGTTCAAAACCTTAGAAGGTGACAAGGACTTAAATAGTCCAAGAGAATTATCACCTGAAGCTGAGAAAGAATTAGCCTTGGTAGAAAAGAAAGTGCATGAAGGACACGTGAATCGTATTGATCCAAAGCTGGATTGCATTTTGGTTATCTTACCTTCTAGGCGTTCTCCTACTGGAATATTAATGCAGAGGGAAGATATTATATTGGAATGGATATTTTTACCAAATAAACCAAATAAAAAAATTAAAAACTTATGTGGAAAAAATCTCTGACTTGATTTACAAAGGAAAATTGAGACTTCGTCAATTAGCAGGCATAGACCCAGCAGAAATTGTTGTACCATTAACTAAGGAGGACATTGAAAAATTATGGACAGAAAGTGAACCTTGGCAAAGAGCTTGCAGTAATTTTTTGGGAGAAATTAACAGCAAATATCCCAAAAGCAATAGAATTGATCTTATAAAGAGAGCTGATTGGATCTTGCCTCGAATTGTACGGCAAAAACCCATATCTGGAGTTCGTACATTTTATACAGATGCCAACAAAGAAGGAAAGGCAGGTTACAAATCAGAAAATTTAAGTAAAGTGGTTCAAAGTCCGTATAATTCAGTTCAAAAATCAGAATTGTATGCTATTCTGTTGGTATTAATGGATTTTTCAGAACCTCTCAACATAGTAACTGACTCTCAGTATGCTGAAAGAGTGGTGTTACATATTGAGACTGCAGAATTTATCCCTGATGCTTCAGAATTAACTTCACTATTTATTCAATTACAAGATACAATCAGGAAAAGGAATCATCCTTTATATATAACTCACATTCGATCCCATACTGGTCTGCCAGGCCCTCTAGCACAAGGCAATGATGAGATTGATAAATTATTGATAGGAAATGTGCTGGAGGCCTCAGAATTTCATAAAAAACATCACGTCAATAGTAAAGGTTTAAAAAAGGATTTTTCCATAACCTGGCAACAAGCCAAAGAAATAGTAAAGAAATGTCCTACTTGTTCCTTCTACAATCAAACGCCATTACCAGCAGGATGTAACCCAAAGGGTACTCAGAGAAATGAAATCTGGCAGATGGACGTCTTTCACTTTGCAGAATTTGGAAAGTTGAAATATGTACACCACACTATCGAGACTTATTCAGGATTTCAATGGGCAACTGCTTTGAGTTCTGAAAAAGCTGATTCTGTAATCACTCATTTGCTAGAAGTTATGGCCATCATGGGTATACCTGCACAAATCAAAACTGACAATGCTCCATCATATGTCTCTGTTAAAATGAAACAGTTTTTTGCTTATTACAATATAAAGCATATTACAGGCATACCACATAATCCTACAGGTCAAGCAGTTATAGAAAGATCAAACAGAACTCTAAAGGATATGCTAAATAAACAGAAATGGGTAACAAAAACCCCCAGAAATAGACTGCATAATGCTCTTCTAACTTTGAATTTTCTGAATGCCAATGAGAAAGGAACAACAGCTGCAGAGAGACATTGGATAATAGAAAAAACTACAGAATTAAATCAGCCTATATACTTTAAGGATGTGCTGACCTCAGAATGGAAACCAGGGTATGTATTACATTGGGGACGAGGTTTTGCTTTTGTTTCTACAGGAGAATATAAGCTGTGGGTACCATCAAAATTGATAAAGGTTCGATTTGAACAAGAGAGACCTCTTAATTGAGGAGGTGATAGTTCATCAACCAGCATGAACATCCAATTTAAACTAACTTGTATCAATAACACATGCCTTTTCATTTAATCAGATAATAACTTGTCAAAAGGAAACATCCCCAAAATTAGTCTTGGGGAAAGGTTTTTGTTTTTGTCTTTTAGGAGAATGAAGGTTAAGGAATCTGAAGAACACTGGACAAATGAGACAACTGAAGAAAAGTGACAAATCATCTATCCCAAGAAACAGAGTGAAACGGTGTATGGGTATATATTATCTAAAAAAATTTTATGTCTTCCTAAATGTTTGTTTCTGCTTTTCTCTAAAGATTTAACACTATTGGTCTTCTAACAGTCCCAGTTCAATTAAAATTTAAAGCTGACTTTGGAGTTGGAGAATGGCTCTATCCTTCTTTAAAATCAAGCATGTTGTTAAAAGGTAAATGCAAACTCCCTGTATCATGCCAGAATAAGAGCCATCTTCTGCTATGGTACAGGACAAAAGCAAAATTAATTAAGGGACTATTCTATTACTAATCTCAACTCTTTGATTCTACTCTGATTCTTTAAACTTTTCTCAAAGTATAAATTTTATATCAAAATTTACAAGATTAATATATATATATATATACATTTTAAACTTTGTTAAGATATGAATGGTCACATAGAGTACTAACTAATTCTAGAAAAAAGGCTAGCTGCATATATATGTTTTTGTGTTCGAGTCTCTTATCAGTTTTCTGCAGGAAATCATGGCCAGGCCTAAGATCAACTGAAGTCTCCAGAAAGAAGATGGGGCCCCACAACAACAACAATTCCACGTGGACAATAATAATATCATTAAGCTGACAAACATCATCCATAGATCAGCTTTGAACTATAAGATGCTCAGAGCAATTTTGAGATGACTAGCTGAGATGATCCAGTCTCAAAGACTACTTGAATAAGGACTTGAGATAAACCCTGAACTTTGGCATTATACACAGACTGGATAATGAAGGATATAGTTACCTCTCTTAGAATTTGACAATTAACCTAAAATTTTTCTTTCAGGATAAAGAAAACTTCGCCCATACCTAGCACGAAGCAATTTTAAGAATACGACGCCCACATTCCCAAAGAGGTGGTGTGGGGCGGGTGGTTTTTTGGTCTTTTTAATGGGTTTTGGGTCTGGGATAATTTTCAGTATTTAGGGGGGTTGGTTACAAGTTATTGTCAAGGGTTAGGAAAAAGGCTAAGCAAAGGAGATTAGATTTAAGGTTCTTGTTTAAAAAAAAAGAAAGAAAGAAAGAAAGAAAGAAAGAAAGAAAGAAAGAAAGAAAGAAAGAAAGAAAGAAAGAAAGAAAGAAAGGAAAAGAAAGAAAAGAAAAAGACAATTACTAGTTTTAAATACTTTACTTTGGATTGAATTGTTTTATATTGTATACAAATTTGAAATTGATATTGTTAGAAAATGCTATATGTATATTTCTAATTGTATTTATACCATTCATTTAACAATGTAATGCAAATTTTTGATCCTTGAATGTTATTATTATCAACTATTAGGATATAAAGAAATGAAAGCTAGTAGTTAGACATTATCATAGAACTTGTAGTCATATTAGATATGTTTTAAAAATTGAGCAGAGATGTTTTAGACAGGTCATCTTCAAACCCTTCAGAGATCTACAGAATATGGCATTTAAAATGTTTTAATAACTTAGAAAATTTTTCTTTTTTGAGACATGTCGGCTCCTGGCAGTACCAATCTACTTTAGAGAAAATATGGGCATTGAAGAAACTGCATATGGAGTCAACTTTCATTCTGGCAAAAGTTAGCCACTGGACAACAAAGTATCCTCGAATCAACAGGACAAAATGGACAGACAGATCACGAAACAAGGGACTACTGATTCTTGCCAAAACAAGTGTGGTTATGGCTTTATCAAAAGGCATCTTCTGAGGCCAGGACAATATGGCCCCATCCCTGAAGTGGCCTTCGCATCCGGAAAAGGTACAGTGCCCTTTTCTTCGAAGGCAGCTTAACAGGCAGAGGGCCGATGGATTCTGTTGTACAATGGAACAGCAGCTGAAAGCTCATGCCTCTCAAAAGTAGACTGGCATTTAATAGAGGGATGTGGAGAAGAAGGGGATGCTGAGATGAAGCCATATATACACAGCCAAGATGAATGGACAGCTGAATTAAAAAACTATCAACAATTTCCAGAATTTAAAATCCTGAATCATGACAGGACACTAGTGGAATTCAGGTGTTTCTGGTACGTGGACTGCTCTCACCCAATGTGAGGTTGAACTGTTGACCTTGTGTACATCCTACTTCACAAATGAGTCTGTCAGATACACTAAGCCTATAGGCTGAAGATGATGCCCCAACACTGTGGAGAAACCTCAGGTGACTGCCCAGGCAGCTGGCTGTTTCTGTCAACTCACAAAATTTTTTGGAAGTTGCTTGCATGCACTTCCTGTTTTTTATTTTTGTTAGCTAATTATTCCCTTCTTGGGTCTCTGAGGGAGTTGAAGATTAGTTAGTTATAGTTGAAAATTAATTAGGATAGAAAGTACATTAGATACATCTTGGAATTACCAAAATAGGATAGATAATGGAATTATTTTCTCTGATTTGTCAAATACCTGTTTAGGTATTTATTACTTGTATATATTGTATATAGTTATTGTACTTTTGTATATAGTTTTTCTTTTGTTAGTTATAACCTTTTGCTTTTTTTTTCTTTTTATTAAAATAGAAAAGGGGAAATGTGGTGGTAATCTAATTGTACTGAAATATTATTTTGATTGTATGTTAATAAATAAAGTTGTCTGGGGGTCAGAGCTATTAGAGCCATAGCAAGAGTGTGGCGGTCGTGGCACACGCCTTTAATCCCATAAGATCTCTGTGTTTTCAGGGATATAGTCAGCATTGGAGACATATGCCTTTAAGACCTAGGGGGCTGTACATTCAGACAGTGACGAGGCAGTCATGTGTTTGGGTTTACAACCAATGAGAAGGCAGAACAACATACTATAAAAAAACGAACCGACAGGAAGTAGGTCTCTTTTTTCGTGAAGCTGGAACAGCAGGAGGAAGGGTGAGATTTTAGCTCTGAGCTCTGACCTCTCGGCTTTCTCTTTTACATTGTTTCTGTGTTTCTTATTTAATAAGACGGTTGGTTACATCTACAGCACCCACTGTCAGTGACTTCACTACAGATGAAATGCCACTTATTCAATTTCAGAAAGTGAGGCTCAGATAACAGAGAGGTTAAATTATGTACCCAAAGACACACAACCAGGGATTAACAAAACCACAATTAGAACTTGGCACCCTGATTATTCTACCCTCTATGTCTAATTTGAAACTGTGATATGACAGTGTCCTCTACAGGGTTTATGATGGAGTTACCAAAGTGAATCTCATGATGCTGTAAGTAAGCTTGGGATTTCTGTGGTAGACTGCATTCATAGTTACCTTGTGGTACGTGCAGTCCATAGACCAAAGTCTAAACACATCTGTTGGGCTGAACTCTGCACAGCATTCAACAGAACCTTAAGAGATGTGACTCAGTCACAGTGGCCTTCAGCTTCCTCCACTTTGCCACCATTGCTGTGCTTGCTACTGTGTCTGCCTACATGACCACTGTGGCCACTACCTCCACTACCACCTTCTGCTTCCTCTCTGTAGCTGCCTTGCTGTGGCTTTATCTCTAATGCTACCACGCTGGCCTGGCGCACTCCCAACACCTTTTCTGCCTTGGCCACTTGTCAGTCAATTCCGTAGCTTATACCACTGGTCAGTCAATCCCTGCTTATACCACTCCACTGTTATTGCTGCTACCACCCTGCTGCCATCACTGCCAGGACATCTTGATTCATGTCGCCAGTTCAAACTGCTCTACTAATGATGAACGCTGAAAGGAGGCAACATGAAACAAATATCTAGACAGATGTCTTTTATTAGATCTAATGCTGTAATGACAGCAGAGTATCTCCCAGGGAGTTCACACAGAAAACTGGACAGCCTGCTTATCTAGCCAGAGAAGAGGTTTTCATACCAATCACAACTGACCTTCATGGAATCAAGGATTGGGTTTGCACCTATCATAACATAGGTCCTCTGCACCATTCATAATCATCCCTCTGCTCTGGGCCACCAGAGAAAGCACTCTCCTTGCCACAAGATGATAATAGCTTTAAGGACAATCTGGGGCAACTGTTTGAAATGTTCACGGCTGGGATCACGTCTTGAGGAGCTAGAATTGTTCTTCAGCAACAAACAGTGGTAAATGTTGTGAAGTCTCTAGAATGTTCAAAAGAGCTGACAGTCTGTCTGGTTGATGGACTGACAGGTCTTTAGTCAAGGCACCCAGAAAACCAGACAAGACCCTAACAACTGTCAGTTATGGAATGAAATTACCCATCCCTCATTAGTTTTGCTTATGTATAGGGATAAAAGTTCCAAAATAAGAGATTTTCATTAATAGTAATTAAATAATGTTCTTTCCAGGGCTCAGAAACTGCACATTATCCAGGGAGAGGTGAGTCTTCCCAATACTCCTCAGCTGAAGTAAAGCGAAGCTTGGCATATTTCAGATAGTTCTGGTAGGATTCCTAGGGGAGAAGAGGAGTGATGATATGGTTCACACATGAACTGTTGCCAAAAGATTCATGTATTCCATGTTTGACTCTGAGCTGGGAGATCCAATCATTCACATATAATAGAATGATAAGAGGTTTGACCTAATCTGAATCTATTGATCAAGTCATAATTTTATCGCATTGTTGGGAGGTAGCAGAAGTTAGGGGCAGTTTGGAGAAGGCAGGCCACAGAGCATTTGCTCATGGAGGCTAGGTCTTGCCCAAGGCACATTTCCCAGTCTCCCCCTGCTTCCTGGAGAGCACAAGTTGACCACCTTTACTTTGCTTTGTGAGAAATGAATATGGCAAGTGATGATGTATGAAGGGGCTGAGGGTGGAGGGCAAAGAGAAGCGGCCCACTAATAAGAGTCACAACGACCTTTGAGAAAAATAAACAATTAAAAAATTGTAACATGCAAAGTGACTGTCAGTATTCCTTATTTGGAAAAGAACTCCTGTCACCTGGGTTCCAAAGGAGGATAGAGAAGCAAACCATATGCTTCAACCTTTTGATTCCCATTTCAAATTTTGATGAATGTGTCCCAGAGGAGCCATTGCCGCCAAAGGCGAACTTTCTTTGTGCATTGGAATTTGCATCTGGCAAGTCACATAAAGTTTCAGCACAGTAAATTGCTAGGGAGCTCTGGAGTTGTGCAGTAAATAAACCAGAATTGCTAGAAAATTTGGGCAGCAAATTCAAACTGAATAACCAAGAAAATAAAGTATCACACATGCAATTTTTTTGTTCAAACCATTCAAAAGTCATTATTTTTAAGAAATTGGACCTTGCTAGAGTACAAATAGAAGTTAGAGAAAGGCTACTCTCCAAGTTCCTCAATTTCAAAATAACTCTAAGTTCTTATTCCTGATTATCCTTGTTGTTATCTTCTTCTCTGCTCTAAATAATTGTCATCTTCTGTTCCTTACTGAAAGTCCAAAGTTGTTCCTTTATATTTCTGTGATGCTGGACTACTCAATTTGTAGTATGTCAATATTTGGATCTAACCAAACACATCACTGATTCCACAAACACCTGATTTGATACTGTCATGGTAATTACAGGAGCTGATAAAAAAAAAATAAAAAATAAAAGGAGCCCTGAATGATTTTTTGAGTATTTCTGTCAATTACAGTTCTGACATGGCAAGTACTACAGCCTTAAAGGCAAGCCCTTTGACTCAGTGATCCTCACCACTAACGTGATCCAAGTTCTCATTAGGTCATATATAGGACCTATGATTCCAGGTTTGTACAGTTCAAGGGTTCGTAGCCTAAACTCTTGGCTCGTGGGAGCAAGCTGTATCTTGTTCACGCATAGGTCACCTAAGACCACTGGGAACATCTGGCACATAGGAGGGACTTGGCACTTTTTTTTTTCTGAGTGAAATAGTCACTGTTTGGAAGGAATTATGATGTGGTCCATGCATCTTCATAATAGACCTGCTGGGCAGAAAGCTGTTTATAAGCAGGAGTGATCAACCGTTTTGGAAAAAAAACACAATTAACAGTAGTTTATTCCAGCTGGACCACAACATAGTGGTAGTAGTCATTCCAGATAAAAAAGTTCAGAGCAAAACAAAACAGGATGCACAGGACAATGGGTGTCTAGGTCAGCTCAAACTAACTTCTAGTAATTCCTCACCAGGAGAGTATGTAAAAAGCGCAGTTATTCATCCCTCGAGTAAAATTTTCAACTTAGTCTATAAGCCCCTATAAACATTCTTACATTGTATAATCTACTCATAACAAACTGAATTCTGGGTATAAATGAGCTTTCAAGAAAAGCGTGCCCTTGTCCTGGAAATTGACAACCTACAGGAGGATGGAATGGATGAGATTACAAGGGTTTCCTAAATGCAAGGTGCATATATACTAGGATGCACGCTACTATTCAACCTGCCCTTCTCAAGAGTATATGCTTACTTCCTTGCTTGTTTTAATTATCTGACTTTCTC
This sequence comes from Peromyscus maniculatus bairdii, assembly GCF_049852395.1. Taxonomy (NCBI): domain Eukaryota; kingdom Metazoa; phylum Chordata; class Mammalia; order Rodentia; family Cricetidae; genus Peromyscus; species Peromyscus maniculatus. The sequence goes on from NC_134860.1 coordinate 15,037,692, forward strand.
TGTTTTAGGAGGACCAGAAACAAGACAGTTACTGGGGTCAAGACTAGAAGAAACCATAGACTCTTCCATAAAGTACAGAGCAAATACTTGGCCTATCCACATGATGGTCATTCCTGATTATTCTAGACAAATTTAATAAAACTATCCCAATATCTAAAGAAGACAGTGTTTGGAATTTTTTAAGTGGAACAGTTTTTGCAAAGTCTGGATGAAGAAAAATTTCTGTTCACTAATGTGTAGACACATGACTTAGAAGCAAGAATACATATAGGCTTGCTGTTTGTGGGGATCATATTAAAATAAGCCCAAAGTCCTGACTTTGAGGGAATAATAGAATAAAATCTCTATGCTATGAAAGCAGATGCTGCATTCAGCATCATTGAAGAGTAGTTTTTTTTGTGTGTGTGTGTTTTGTATTTTTTTTAACCACACTATGGTCCTGATAAAGCCAAATCTTCCATAAACAAATCTGATTTCCCAGAGAAGCAGGCTATTCCCAGCCATTGGACTAGAAGTTGGTCTGTATCTCAAATTGCCTTTCAAACAGAAGCAAAAGGCAGGCATGCAAGTAAGTTATAAAAACAGTAAGGGGGAACAAGAGGTTGTTATTTATTTATTTATTCATTATGTGTGAATGTGTGTGTGTGTGTGTGTGTGTGTGTGTGTGTGTGTGTGTGTGTGTGTAGGAGGAAGAGAGAGGGACGTATAGGGGAGATAGGTACTGGTTTGATTTTTAAATCTCTGGTTTCTATTGAAAAATTATCATGATAGTTTTTATACAAATAAAACATTATCTGCCATATTAATTTTTCAATGTATTTTTATTTCCTAGAAAGTACTTATGACTAATAAATGTTGTATAAAAATTTTATAACATCAATTTTGCTTTTAAAATTTCCATATACATGTGAGTGGGTGAATGTACACATGAAGGTGTATGTGTGTGTGTGTGTGTGTGTGTGTGTGTGTGTGTGTGTGTGTGTGTATGTATAGATACATGCATGCAGTGTTTAATTACCTGGAGTGACATGAGATTCTTTCTTCAAGTGAATGAGGACTTGCTAGTGGAACCTTGAAGTATGCCAGTGATCCTGAGTCCTGAAGCTACAAGCTAAGAAGACTGTTGGAAATAGGCATGCCATTGCACTTTGCAAGGTATAAGACTTGATTTTTAACTGGCTGGGATGCCACTATCCCGATGATATACTTTCATCTTCTCTTTCAAGAAGCCTTTGAAATTTCATTTCTTTTCCTTTTAGCACTCTCTTTCGCTTGTACATTAATCACAAGCCAGCTTACATGCGGTGTGTAAGTATTTTGAGTGCCTCAATAATATCTATTGTGGGAACTCTCTTCTACCTTTGAAAAATGTCAATCAGAGCTGACAAAGAACTTTCTCTTCAGATCACTGAGCCATGCCCTTGTGGTGGGGCATCATCCTTTGTGTTGATCACTGAAGTGAGGCATGGGAGGGACATTTACCCTAAAATCCATGGCTGTCGCCTCTGGACAGGTACATGTTTTCATAGGAAGGCAAAAATCTTTATGAGCCACATAAGGAGGGATTGGTCACAAATCTGTCAGCTTCCTTTGGGTATGAGGCTGTGCTTGACCACTGCTGAGTTTACAGGTCTACAATCCCTCATCTCATTACAAGGATAGAACGTAAGATTAAGAGAGTGGGAAGAGAATCAGGGCTCTGTTGTACTGGACATGAGCTAGAGGCATGAAATGCTGGTGTTGTTTTTTTATCTTAAGCCCAGAACATGGACCTCTTAGAAATGAATAAGAATTAAAGAATTAAAAGAAAGTAGTCTGCTTAGATTACTGTTACATGAAAGTTCATATATACTGTGCAAATACCCCACTACATTTTGCCTGTTATGGATCATGTACTATCGTGATTGTCCAAAATTGTGTACTAGCATATTCAGATAAAAGAAAAATATTGAATATTTAACAGTACCAGATTGGGAATTATCATTATTAGATAAGATTATAAATAGTTGCTTTAATTCTATGGTAAAGGTGAAGTTAAAGGGAAATGGGTTTACCTGAGAAACAGGAATTCATTCTTACATGTGGCAAATAAGAAAAGGGATAGTTTGGGAGAGGAGGCTGAGGATCAGGTAGAGATGAGGGATCCTGAGAACTATGTCCTGGCCAATGAGATGATTAAATAGGATGGTGGACATTTCAGCTATGAGCAGTTATACTCCATGTGTCATTGACACATCAAGGGAAAAAGTTATTAAAGTCAACAGCTCACTGAATTATTCTTTCTGAGTTGTAATAAGGATTAGGAATTCTTGTGTATTTAAATAGCAGAAAAATATCACACCAAAAAAAAAAAAAGAACAAACTATGGCTATCCCCTCTTACCCACCCATGGAGGACAAGTTCTAACACTCTTAGTAGATTCCAGAGAATATGGGTAGTACTGAATTTAATAAAATGTTTCTCTTGCATAGACATGGCATTTTGAAGTTTATTTGTTAACGACATTGGTTAATTAATAATAAAAACTAATAGTAACAGAAAAATCATAATATTGTAATAAAATAAAAATTGTGTCAAGGCCTTCCTCCTTTCTTTCCTCCTGTCTGCTATAGAGCTGATAGTACACACTGCCTGTATCTAATGGACAAAGACATATTTTACATTCTGAGAAGGTCCACTTGAGACTACATAATATTTTATCACACCACCCAATAACAGCAATTTAAAGCATATTTATTATTTCCATTGTAATTCCCCATTTATAATATTCTATCATGGCTCATGTTAGGCAACTAAAACCACAGAATGTGAGATTTCAGATAGGGAAGAACTGCAATTCAATAAGAAGAATGTGGCTAAGTGGAGATAGTCTAGCATTTAGTGACTAAAAAGTGGATGCACTTGCAGATAAGACAACATCTAGCTGCATAGTAAGGGGAATGCTAGAGGAGTGCCATAGAATGGAAGCCTGTGGGAAACAAAGCCACCACAGAGGGTCATGTTTAACAGGTAAAGCCATGTTGAGACTTCATGAGAGGAAATGAGAGCAAAAAGTGTTCTTTATATCAGAATGTGGAGGTGTGCTTATATTATTGGACTGTTGGAGCAAGTAATCTGAACATGATAAGAAAGTAAATGGGTATACCAAGGTTTGATAACCTGCCATGAAGAAAGTGAGATATAAAGAACTTGTGATGATTATGAATGAAATGAAAGGCTAGTAAGATGGTTTCAATGACCAAACCAACCACCAAGAATGAAGCATTGAGAATAGAATTACTGGAGTCATCAGAGGACTTGACAGGTTGAACAAGTGATCATGGACATGGGAGGATACAATGGAGTGGAAGAAAATAGGAGCGGGACTGTCACGATTTAGAACGAAAGTTGTGTGCCAACATTTTAATAAAAGAAATAATGTGTGAATACCTTTGTAAATGAAGATAGCTGAGATAGGATGCATTGTGATATGATGTCTCAGAGAACAACATGCTATCTTTCAAGAACTGAAGGAGTAAATGCTTAGGGGATGGCAGACATCACATAAATCCAGTCCTCTCCCCAACAAGCCACAGGGGAAAGTCAGGATTCTGTGAGGGGACAAAGTAAACACTCTGAAGATGGTTGAGATTGGAAATATATGGAGGTCTCTTGAGCATGACACCATCTTCCAGATAGTACATTGAAAGTCTATGGGGAAGGAAGCAGTAGAATTCACGATGAGTAGTCACAAGATACAGGCTATAAACTGCTGAGGACTGGTGAGAAATTATTCAGCAGCAAACAATGGAACAAAAGACTAGATTGAGTTGTCTCTGTAGTTTTTAATGCCAGGGTTGCAATTTTCCTGCTATTGGGTGCAACCTTTGTAATATTGTAAGACTGAGCTATTACATCACAATAACAGGGGGGTGGAATGTGTACTGTGAGACATGGGAAGAGAGTGACTCAAGAAACTGTTGGCTGCCTCTTGTTATCATGTACCCATTTGAGAAGCGGAGAAGGTTTTGAAGAAATTACAAGTTTTATGAGTTATCAACTCCTAAAGAAATCCATGCATGAGCCCCAACTAATTGCCATGGTCCACATTATTAGGACTAAACCTCAAGCTGCTTGACTTTGCTGCTACTATAATCACTTTAAATAGCTTGTGTGTAGTAGGCTTGGGATCCATTCCCAGCCATAATTAATCTGGATGAAACCAGGGCTCCTTTCTGTTAATTAATGAATGCCTTTCCCCCAATAATTAAAAGAAAGTCTTCATTAGCAAATTGTTTCTAATCCACCAGTGATTATACAAACAATCTCAGGACTGGGAGCCTCAAACATTTCACAACCTACTGGAATTATGGGCAGGACATATACTTATTACTTCTCTCTCTCTCTCTCTCTCTCTCTCTCTCTCTCTCTCTCTCTCTCTCTCTCTCTCTCTCTCTGTGTGTGTGTGTGTGTGTATACCAGAGTGGGCATGTGGAAGTCGGAGGACAGCTTTCAGAAGTCAGATTTCCCTCTTTCTGTCATGGGATCTGGGGATTGAACTCAGGTCATCAGGTTTGAGTAGAAAGCAAAGCACCCCGAGTTACCTCATTGCCCCCAGAGAATATACTTTTATAGTCATACTAGAACACCAAGAGACAGAGTGAAGATGTGAAGGAGAAGATGTGGTGCAGGCAATAATGACAAAAATCTGTCTGGGTGTGCATTTTAAAAGCAACTTTTAGCTTAAATACTCAAACAGCCAAAAAGAATTCACTATGGCATTATCGTGATCATAAGAAAGACACCTATAGGAACAGGTACACAAGCAAGCATAAAAGTAGAAAACTTGAACACTTATGGATATCAAACCACAAGTCTTCAGTTGCCAAGCTCTCATATGCTCAACCAGGGAGGCCATGGTTCAGTACGTAAGGCTGTCCAGTTTGCTGATGCAAGTTGCTCATGAAATTGCACATACCACTGAGATCAATGGCCTATTAGTCAGTTGGCTAGGTCATGTCTCTTGACCCAGACAATACCTATTATTGCCTATTATTATTTATTATTATTATTATTATTTATTATTATTATTATTATTATTATTATTATTATTATTATTATTATTAGCAATCTAGGTACATTTATGCAAGGTATGCTTATTACCCAGCAAATTTTATACTGGTAGTGAACCTAACACATATGTAACTTGACTGAAGCTCCTAGCATCCTCAGAGAGAACTTGGGTCTGTTGTTCCTATTATTTGTTAGTTCTTGTGATGATGTTCATATCGTCCCTGGACAAGGACACATCTCTCCAAAGCTGCAAGCCCTTGATAAACTGTAGTCCTTTTTTTTTTTTTTTTTTTTTTTTTTTTTTGGTTTTTTTCGAGACAGGGTTTCTCTGCGTAGCTTTGCGCCTTTCCTGGAACTCACTTGGTAGCCCAGGCTGGCCTCGAACTCGCAGAGATCCGCCTGCCTCTGCCTCCCGAGTGCTGGGATTAAAGGCGTGCGCCACCACCGCCCGGCAACTGTAGTCCTTTTAAGAGTTCTAAGTCTGAAGAACATTGTGTTTGCACAAAAGGAGAGAAGTCAATGGCTATTCCATCTCATTCTATGTTGAACTGAGATTGATGACTAATCCTTCAAGCATTTTTTTCTTTCACAAATTCTCTTCATAACACAATGCTCAGATTTGCTCATGTCACTGTGTTAAGGAAAGATTTTCAAATTCTTTCTGATGTCCTTCATACTCCTTTTCTCATGAGCCTTTTCAACTCTATGTTCTCCACATACACTGGCCATTTGTTCTAATCATACCACAAATTCAAGCCTAATTGGCATCCACAGTTCTACCATTAACTACCATAGCCCTTGCTTAGATGGCTCAGTTCTGACTCTTACAGTCCACATAGTAGCAGAGCTTCCATGGGAGATAGTCAATATTGACTGTGTAAAACTAAGCTTTGGCTTGTTAATCTCAATTAAGTCTCTTTAGGACTCAGTTTTTAATCAGGATAATTTTTCTACCTACTTCTTTTTCTTTTTTAATCATAAAGGAATGTGATGTTTTAAATCTGGAATGGTAACAACTAGCACTTACAGACTACATGTAAGACTTATAAAATAGAGCTTCTGGCAGGGTTCTCCCTAATACCACATTGTCTTTCTTTCTTCATACTTGGAATACACCTATAAAGACTGTTCTACAGGAGCCATGTTGTCACATGTGGGAAGATAAAAATCAAAGTTTATGAACATCTGTGGTTCCTACAGTTGTATAAGGCTTTCATACCACCTTTCAATGCTTATATGGTTATTAATGAGAAGAGAAATACACACACACACAAAGAGAGAGAGACACACACACACACACACACACACACACACACACACACAGAGACAGACAGATAGAGCCACAGAGAGAAAGAAACCTCTATTCAATCTATGACTCATTAAAAATATCTAATTGCTGTGTTGCCTTCTTATAAGGATTTGGGTTTTAACCTAGGACTGTATATAGTAATTCTAAAGAGTAATTAGAATCCTGGCACTTGGTATTTTTCTGTTTCCTGGGTATCTCCTTGATCTTCTGAAGGTTATTTGAGCCAAGGCTGAATCCCTCCATCTCTGGCACTGAGAGCTGAAGTAATTTCCTGAGTGGTTTAAAGAAAATGTCTTTATATTTCTAATCAGTGGTATTTTTGTCTTTTTTTAAAAAAAAATCTGAGCATCTTTTAGGGGTTAGGACACCCCAGCCCTTCTATTAATTACAGATACAACCATATGTGGCTCTTACATATTCATGATTCAATACGTAGTCTTTTGCAACTATGTTCTTGTCTTTGGAAGTCTTTAAAGCAAGGTATGATCGTATCTGATGGACAGTCAGCAGCCTGCAGGGCACACTTATCTGTGAGTCCATTTCATGTTTCCTCTTGCATTCATACATCAGTCACTTACAAAAGAGTTGAAGGAATGAAAGAAAAGCAGCAATCATGGCAACACACAGCTCAAACCTATTACCATAGAAACACATGATACAGGTGCAACCAACAACAGCATTGCTGCTCATTTTTTAAATCAATTTGGCTTCATGGTTTTTCCTCTGGCTTTTGTTTTCATAAGGACACTGGGGTAAGGAATGCTTGTTTTCCAAACCTTCCATGAGAACCACTAATCATATAAACATACATACACACACACACACACACATACATAAGCATACACACACACACACACACACACACACACATACACACACACATATAGACACATATATTTGATCCTTTGGAAATTTCAAATCATGCAGCCCAATTCCACTCATTTCCCAGTCCTCCTATGTCTACCTGTCTCTTCATCCCTTCTTTGTTCATCATAGTGGCATTGTTTGCTATTATGTATCACCCTTTTGCCCAAACAGCTTTACTTGTAAATGTTCATTGCAATGAGTCGTTGGTCTGGCTCAAGGCCTCTGGTTGCTGGAACATCGTCAATACTGGTCCCTCACTGAGACTCTTCTCAGATATCCTGCTATTGTCCCAAGTTATGGAGATCCTGTGGCTATGGCTATGCAGGATCAGTCTCTTCACATGCTCCAGCAGGTCACAAATGGGGAAGATGTTGGGATGGGCAAAGTCAAAGCCCTGGATGTGGGTTTGAGTGGTAGGTTAAAAAGCCCAGGCCTCCACCAGGACACTGCCTCCATGAAGGTCAGCTCTCCCATGAAGTGGAGGGCCAGCTGTTCTGTTGCCGCAGCTGGTGAGGGTTGCAGGCAGCTCACCACCATCTGCAGTTCTGCCTGTCTCCATAACATCTGAACTGTTCTGCTTCTCGTTCTCTATCTCTGCACTACATACTTTCTTGCTCATTATAGTGGCACCCAGCTGACTGGCTTCTGCCTAGCCCTGAGAACCTCTAATCTTAATCACAGATAAGGCATCTATATATCTAAATTTATCAATGGCATGACATTCAAATACCAAAGGACTTCTGCTTAATGTATTTCTTATGGCACTTACTTTTTTATATTTTTATATAAATATTTGATGGGTGACTACATTACAGATGGTTGTGAAACATCATGTTTGTCCTACGAGCTGAAACCTGGTCCTCTGAAGGAGAAGCCAGTACTCTGAACCTCTGAGACAAGTCTCTGGACCCATGACTGGTATGACTTGTACACAAATTTATCATGCTACAGTTTGTATACTGATTCTCCTCTGAAGGCCTGAATGAAAAAGCTTGGTCCCCCAGGGATGCAGTTAGGAAGTGGTAGGACTTTAGTGGGTGTGGCCTAGTGAAAGGTCTATAGGTTAATGGGAGCACACTTCAAAGGAATGCTGGGAACCTATCATCCTCTCTCCTGTTTTCTCTCCAAGTAGATAATATATCACTTATCAAACACATATATCATACTTTAAAATAAATAGAAAGGCTTAGAATTTCTTTAATGCCTACCCAAATGAAACAATATATTACTAAACAGATTAATGAAACAACTAAAATCATATATTTCTCTCAATATGTGTGAACCTATATAATACCATATAATACATATATGTTGCCGCAGCTGGTGAGGGTTGCAGACAGCTAGCACATAATCTGGAATATAGGACAGAGTCAGTAAATACTTGTATGAGAAATTATATATATATATATATATATATATATATATATATATATATATATATATATACCAAACATTCATTTCATGTATTGCAAATGTCTGTTAATAGTTAATATATATCTTCATGGACAAGAATCCACCTCCCTCAGTAGATTACAAGATACATGAGGAAAATTTCAGTTTATTTGTTGGATTAGCAAAACTTAACTTGGTCGCAATGCCGGGGATATTAAAAAACCAAAAACCAAAATGAAAAACTGTTGGATGAGATAATGAGTAAATATTCATATAAGAACTTTTCCAGTATTAGCATATAATCTGGAGTATAGGACAGAGTCCATAAATACTTGTATGAGAAATTAATCTGTCCATAAATGCTACAAGAAAACCTGATCCTTGTCTTTCACCATATGCAGATTTGTGTATTAATAGAACCTAATTTTTCTTTCCAGAACAACCTAGGAAAACTGGCATAAACATATATAACAACTAGAAGAGAATGGACATTTAAAAACAAAGAAGCAATAAGCAAAGCCCAATTTTCTTCAAAGCAAAGTACAAGTCATTCTTTTAAAAGTAAAATCAAATGGACCTGACCAGGCTGAGAGCAAACAGGGAAATTGTACATTAATAGATTGACAGATGAGCAGTGAGGAACTCAGTATAAGGAACTCAAACAAAAACTAAAATAATTAGGATCTGGAAGTTAATTGTTTAAAGTTAAAAGAGCCTTAGAAGAAATTTCAGTATATTTCCATGCAACATTTCTTTTTTCTTTTCCTGTTTGATGATGAATAGAATCTTGATAGCCAAAACTATCTGCGAAATTTTTCTAACACTGCAATTATCTTGCTAAATAGTGTTGCCAATTAGCCTTAAATTTCATTTACAAAAGCAATTCTAATGCCTGCTTAATTTTCCAGAGAAAATTTGGGAATTCGCCAATGTATGAAACTCTATAAAGAGAAACTAACATGTAGAGAAGAATGCAGAGATCATTTTTTCTAATAGTTTTAAATTTTAATTGTATTTGTTGACTTCTTTTTTGTGTGTTTTGGATGGTGGCAGGCAGTTCCTGCTGCACATGTGCAGTTTAGAGTACACCTGTGGAGTCACTTCTCTCCTTCCACTTGTATCTGGGTTCTGAGAATCAAACTCAGTTTCTCAGGCTGGGCCAGTAAATGTTTTACCTGCTGTGTCATCACATTGGCCCCCATTTCCCAAAAGAAAAAAAGATATCAATTGGGATCATAAAATAGAAAATGAAGAAAACCATTTCACATGTCTTTTGGTGGCTTGGGAGAAAAGTGTCTAAACAATATACTTGTCGTTAGTTAGAATGCATTCATTTATGGCCTTGGTAGAATATTGCTTCTGTCAGCCACTTTGTTATATTCCCTTTATTCTAGATTCCACAGACTGAGCTCAGGTGAATGAGAGCATAGGATCTGTGCTGTCTAGGTGATGGCATTCAAGTCTGAAATGTTCTGATCAAAGAACCAAACACCTAGATCCCCACCATTCCCATTTAGCGTTCTCCAAATTCATTAAAAAGTAAATATGGGCAGAAATAATTAATCATAAAGTCCTTTTGAAGGGCCATATGGAAACCTACTTCTTTTGAGGCTTCCTAAAATGTGTACATATAGAAAAACAATTTTAAATGGTATTTTCATATTATGGGGAAGGGGATTAATGCCAAACTAGACTAAAAAATTAAAACCCATGGTATCAGGATTGGCTTGAATATTTCTTGATTATTGGCCAAAGGGGTCCCATAGGTCCCCCCACATTATAGACTATTGCACATGGTTTTGCTTACCATAAGCAACTTGACTGTAAAACCCTGCTGTTAAAGATACCACATACTTACTCAGAGAACATGGAGAAATCTAGCTGGTCCTCAAATGGAAGCTTCACTCCCAGTTTTCACAGCACTAGAAGGTATGACATACGCTACAGGTGGAGAAAGTAAGCATCAACCTCCCAAAATACAAACCCTGTGATCTAAAATAATAACCTGCCTGTAAGATAACCCACTGGTGAAATAATATCATGAATGTTATAGGAGAAAGCAACTGCTTTTGAAATTGTACCTGTCCTGATACATGAGATAGAGTGCCTATCTGACACTAATAATAAAGCCAAGAGCCCATGACTAGGTAGGTCATGGGCCTAGAAGAAAGTCTACTACTATTATTCTGCTAAGTGAACATAACAATAAAACCATTCCACATGACATATTGCACCACCCACAGATCAGTGCATTGCTCAACCGCCATTAGAGATGCTTCTTCTGCAGTAGATAGCAATTAACACAGAGACCCACAACTGGACAACATACAGAGAGTGAGAGACTTTGATGAGCTTAGTCCCAAAAGAGAGTCTATATCACCCCCCTCCTCAGAACGCTTCTAATCAGTGCTGGAGAAAGGGCAGCAAGAGTAAAGGAGGCACAGGTAGTGGGGTGACCCCAAGAAAACTGTCTTTTCCAGGCAAAACAGGGCAGATACACATATGAACTCACAGAGACCGCGACAGCATGCACAAGATCTGTACATGCTAAATTAGGCAGAGGAAGTCCAAGCACAGATAAGAAGTAGGCACAAATTCCCACCCCTAACTAAAAATCTGTTCACAATTGATAGCTGCTAGGAGAGAGAAAATCACCTCTCTGAGATGGAGTGACACTGGGTACATTAACCACCCTCCAGGGCAGGTCCAATTCAAGAGTTGTTGGCCAACTTAAGTCAGACTCCATGTTTTCTGTTTAAAAAGAGGAGGAACATGGATTTGAGTGAGTAGAGAGATGCAGAAGAAGCTGGGAGAAGATGGAAGAGGAGAAAGAATGTGATTAAAATATATTAATTAAAATTCTTAAAAATAAATAGGCACGTTTAAAATGTAAAATCTGTAACACTGTTTATCTTCCCCACTTTTTAAACAGGCACAGCTTGACACTGATTTTCCATGTGAAAAATCATTGCTTTAAAATTTCTCTTTTAGGCTGGGGTAAAATGTAAACCTTGCAAACACGAAGGACTGGCTTTGATACCCAAAACACACACTACAAAAAGCAATCCAGGGGCCACTTGCAATCTCAGTGCTTGGGACTGGACAGCAGGCACTCTTACACATCCCTTTGTACCTGTGCATCCCCATCCTTCCCTACCCAGCCTTCCCAGGTGACCTCCAGTGTGATTCTAGTTATTACTGAGTAAGTCTGTAATCGTCCTGTTGTTTCTGTATGGGGTGGTTCATTGTGCGTTCTCCCTTCGATGCTTTCATTTCACAGCCAAAATTTTAGATTCATCCAGGTTGGTGTCTATGTGTGCAACGTATGTTGCTGGGCACTTGGTTTGATTCCAATTTTTTCCAATTAAGGATTAAGCTACTGAGAATATATGTGTATAATATATTATATGTGGTAGATATGCATATATTATATGTGTGTGTATTCACATACATAATATATTCCTAGTACATATTGATAAAACTAATGAACTGATCATATGGAAGACATATATTTAACTTAAATAAATGTCCAAAATGTCTTCCAAACTTGTGTGCCATTTTGTACTTCCACTAAAGGATATGGAAATTCTATTTTATTTGCATTTATCATGGTTGATATAGTCATTGTTTTAAAATTTCCTTTTAGCCATGTTGATTGACTTTTTTCTTGTCATTTCTACAGGCCTAGCAATTAATTATGCATAGCATTTTTCCTGTGTTTGCTTCTGTCTATATATTTTACTTATTGGAGTGTTTATTCAAATCTAATACCAATCATTATGCTTGTACTTAATTTTGATATGTACATAATACACACATACACATATATTTGTTATATACATGTAAATATTATATAAGTATAATATATATATTATATTGTATTTTTGTCAGATTAAAAGTCAAGTATCAGCCATTTTATAGAATTATAGCCAATTCAGAGTCATATATCTTATAACAGGAATGAGAGAATTATATAAGGGCATCCTGGAATTTTGCATGCATGTGCTACATACTGTATCCAGATATCTTGACATATTTTCAGATCCATATGCAAACTTTGACTTTATGCTTTTGAGTACTTGCATAATACCCATGGCTTTTAGATGGTGTCTGTGGTTGTGTTATTGCAAATGTAATTATAACCAATATTATTACTGTCAGCACATCTGAATTAATATGGCAGATTAATTGTCAAAAGCGAAAGTGCTGAGTTGAGGGGCTTTGTCTTTGTTTGCTTGTTTTGTATTTACTACTATTTTTGTAAAAGAACTCTCATTTTCACAAGATGGGCATCTCCAGACCGTTTGTGCCTTCATGGCCTCACAAACTTAGGCATGACTTGTGCCCATTTTATGGAGGGGAACTCATGTCTAACCATTCCTATATTTGTCTCTGAAAAGATAGGTATTGTCATATATGCTTGAAATTTTCTACGTACTTTTTAAACTCTTATTCAAATTCTCTATTGCACTTCTAATGTTTTATTCCCAGTACCTTTTCCTGAATTAAGGAAAGAGACTTCTGATCTTTTGGTGCAGCTGTATTCACCCTGGGTTTGTTTTCCCTTGGTATTCTTTTTTACTGAAAAATATTTCCTAAAAACTATGCAAGTTAATTTTGTTATTTTTCCTGCCATGTTCTCCCTAAAAATCTCCTTTTCAGTAAGAAAAAAAACCCAGAAAGGATCACATCCCTTCATTGTATTTTTAATACTTAAGCCTATAGTCCATTTCAAATAGATTTTGTCATATTAGAAAAAAGGCTTTATACAATTTTAAGTGTAAGTAGCTATAATTTAATGTGATTCATAAATTTAAATCAATTAAATTTTCTTAGCAAAATTAATTCCATATTACTTTAGATGACAGCTGGCTTTCAGAATCAATATATAATTGTTAATTCTTTTTAAAAATAAGATAACTTGTGAAGTAATACATTTTTAGTGGAAGATTCTTATATTTAGTTTTTCTACTGTTAGGTAAGTTTCTATGTTATCAGAGTTATCAGCAACTCCATTTTTTTCCTTGTAGAGAAATTATTGACCTTGTGTTTATCCTTAGTGTAAATGCCATTGTGTCAAGGTGGCATAAAGATTCCTGGTTGTTCCCTTACTAGATTTCACAAATTTTGGATAAGAAACTCTATTTCCCCCTGCATCAAGAAAATCTATGCAATCAACAAGTCAGCCAAGATAGAATGAATGAAAGAAAGCAGAAATGAATGATGGGAATATTTAAAAAATCATTCAGGTACTAATTGTGCTCTGCATATATGTAAACCAAAACCAAGATGTCTACATATACAAAGCTATTGATTCACATGTTAAGATGTGATTTTCTTCTCAAATATGAAATTTTCCAGCTTTGAAGGGCTGCTGTTGCCAAGTTCTTTTCACTCAGATTCAGTCAGCACCATAGTCCTGATCATTTTATTGGGAGACAGACTCTAAGCTATATTCACAGCTAGCTAGCACAACGATTCATTTTATTTTAAAATGGTTTGCATGGAGACTTAACTACCTTCCAAAAAGCCTGCAATGAGAGATAAAATGCTTGAGAATAATAAAATGCTTTCTAAATCCTCACACTCAAAAGACCTCCCTAACCTTCCCTTAAGAGAGAAGAGGATTGTATCCAAGCTGTCATCATGATGTACTGTCATCTAAAATCACATCCTGTGAAAGCTTTGGGAAAAAATGGTATATGTAGTTCCATTTCACAACCCTCTAAATGGCACACATAATATAACCCACTTGCCTTGGTATTCTATGCACCTTGCTTTCTAGATGAAAATTTTGGCTGCTGCAGTAACCCTTTGAAAGAAAAAAAAGTACAGCAATACTTGATCCTTGGAATTGCACCTAATAGCTCACTGAATTTGTGAATCACTTTTTCAACAAGATGTGAGCATCACTCTTGTGACTGCTTGTATTAAAGCTGAGTTTTCAATGACAGTGTGGTAGAGGATAGGCAAACAACCTTTGGTGCTTTGTCTTGTTCTTTTCTTAATGAGATATATTATAAACCAAATCCAGAAAATTAAGTACAGAATATATTTTTCAAGTGTTAATATCTATATGAGGAAAGCTGGGAGATCAAGCATCACCCAGGGCCTATATTCTTGTTAAAGGAGGTAGGCAAGTCAAACTCCTAAATAAAGATTCTTTTTACAATTGCAAAAGACAAAAAGTGAGAACTATGCTACAGAGCTTGTAAAGCAACACACACACACAAACACACAAGTTTTAGGAACAAGGTCACACTGTTTTGTAGTGAATAGAACATCCTTTGTACCAACACCACCCACCACATACACTCAGTGTCCTTCTGAGCCCCATCCTCATTTCTCCCCAGTATTCATACATAGATATTTACATGTATACATTTACAATATTGTTGATATATATCAGAAGTTCTGATTTGTCATGAATTTG
Organism: Peromyscus maniculatus bairdii; assembly: GCF_049852395.1. Lineage (NCBI taxonomy): Eukaryota > Metazoa > Chordata > Mammalia > Rodentia > Cricetidae > Peromyscus > Peromyscus maniculatus. Next base: position 15,052,745 of record NC_134860.1, read on the forward strand.
TTCACTAGAAATCAGAGACAAATTGCATATATAATTGCAGTAGGTAATGGTTATGGGCAAGATGCAAGGAATTCATACAATCTAAAGTAACTTTGAAACATGATAGTGGCACTAAAGAAGACTAAGCAAAAGAAACAGATAACAGACGTCAGAGAAACAAACAACCAATGGCATTTTAAGGCAAATAATTCTGGTTATCTACTACAGTGAACTTCATATGGGCATACTCAAAATAAGAAATTCTGTGATGAACTTGATCTTGTCTTTAATCCGGTGATCTCCTACCTACTAGGAGATGCTTTAAGAGGGAGTGTGGGATGACTCAACTCTGACAGGCTTGAGGGCCATTCGGCCCAAACCAGCAAAAAAGATACTTTCTGAGAGTCAACCTGGGTTTGCCTAAGGGCCTTAGCAACAGCAGCTGAGACATGATCTGGAGATGACCTGGACCAAAGAGAGGCAGCCATGTTATACCAGCAGATGCATATTCATCAGACATTCCCCAAGGGTGGGGTAGAGGGTATATAAGGCTTGCTTCTTCCTGAATAAACTGAGCTTATTGTTTCAACATTCTCCAGAGTCTGTGTCACTGACTCAGTGCCTACTTGGCCCCCTCCCTCAAAGGGAACAACAGCACAGGACCCTGTCACAAGGAAGTATTCTCTGGGGATAGGAAACTTCCCATGATTTTCTCAGTAATTGTGTAAATGTTGGGAATATTGCATAGGTAAGATATTTTCCTAAGTACCTGGTATCAGACAGGTCTGTATTATTTTCTTATGAAAAGTGACTCAAGGTCAAAGAAAGTTCTTGACCATAAATCTAGAAATAGGGTTATAGGTTAACAGATGACCTGATTTCCTGTTATGGGCTTGCTTACTTCCTTCCTTGCCTCCTTCCTTCCTCCCTTCCTTCCTTCCTTCCTTCCTTCCTTCCTTCCTTCCTTCCTTCCTTCCTTCCTTCCTTCCTTCTTTTGGATGATTAAATACATTTTTAAATTAAAATTTTCCTTTGATAATTTCATACACACATGCAATACATACTTGATTATTGAAACTCCCACCCTCTTTAACACCCCCTTTTGCTCATTCCTGTCTCTGCTTTATGCTCCAGACAAATGTATTTCTCACCTTCTTGATCATTTGTTTTGTTGTGTGACACAATGAAGTTTAGCTGGGCTGTGTGTGACCAGGGGCTTGGAGATTTACAATGGAGCCTGGTGGGCTGAGCAGTAGGTACACATCTGAAGACAATGGCTCTCCTTCTCCCAGGATCTCTCATATAGCCAGGAGTTCAGCAGGAAGTGAAAGGCTATCATGAATGTGTCCCCCATCTCTATCTGATTATAGACAGAACCAGTATTGTACAAGCTCAGTGGAAGTAACCATAGGGGCTGTGAGTTTGTAGTTGAAATGGTTATGACATACCTAGAGGACAGTCTTCCATGGCCCTTGTCCCTGTTTGGCTATGATAATCTTCTTACCTCACTGTTTCACAATTTCCTCTTAGAATTAGAAAAGTAGTGCAAATATTTTGTGTAAGGCTAATCCTCAACTTTAACATTCTCAGCAACTTGGGCAGCTGTAAGTCTTTGTGTTCTCCATTGTTCACTGTGATATGAGCCTTCTCTGATGAAGGCTGAGACTGGGTTTTGTCTATGGGAGTAAACATCGAAATTTAGAAGACAGTTTGATGCTATGTCTATTTAGCTAAACAAAAGTAGTAAACTCCTCCCCCACCTCCTTAGACCCATGTCATCCATAGGCAGGGATTGTTGACTAGTTTTACAGTGTCAGGCATGGATATACTCCTGTGAAAAGGTTAAAAACCAATACATGTGTGACTGATCACATCTGTGGTCATCATGATGCCATTACACAAGTGAGCACATTTTGCTTGGCAGGTTGGTTACATCATTTGTAGGGTTCATAGATAGACAAGGTTGCTGATGATCTCTCTGCTCTAACACTTTTCAGCACCTTAAAAGCTACCTGTCAAGGAGAAAGTTTCCAGCTTATTCCAGCTTCTTTTCCTTGGATCTTATGGCTGAAATATGTGTAGTCTTTATTAACAAGGTTTTATTAGGTAGGTATTAAGGGTAACTAAGAAAACAAACAAGAGTCTGTATTGTTTAGGGGGCTTCTGGGACTTCCTTGACCAACAACTTCCTATTGAGGTTCCCCACACTTGGCACTGGGAATTTTGTTTAATGACACACCGCATCTAGGATCACATTATCTAGCCATATAGAGTGTTTCCCTCAATCTTTTATGTTCCTTAATTGAATAACAAATGGTCTGTTTCCATGGTACTTTTTCTTCAAACCATTTACAGTCATATAAATTTATCAACTTGTGGTGACATATTGTGTACCCTAATAAAATTTGCCTGAAGATCAGAGAACAGAATAACCCAAGATTAAACATAGATGCAGTGGTGGCACACACTTAATCCTAGCACTTGGAAGACAGAGATTCATCTGGATCTCTGTGAGTTCAAAGCCACACCAGATTACATGAGATTGACTCAGTCTAGGAGAGAAACAGAGCCAGGCAGTGGTGGCACACACCTTTAATCCCAATTCTTGGGAGGCACATACCTTTAATCCCAGTACTTGGGAGGCACACATACCTTTAATCCCAGTACTTGGGAATCACATACCTTTAGTCACAGCACTTGAGACCTCATACTTGGCTACCAGTATCAGGGAAGCACATACACCTTTAATCCCAGCACTAGGAAGGAAGTGATATGGCTGGGCTGAGGAAGTATATACGGCACGAGGAGACAGGAACTAAAGGCTTTTCAGCCGAGGCCTTTTTGGCAGAAGCCCTTTTCGGCTGGACCACTTTCAGTTGAGGACTCAGAGATGTTCAATGAGAGGATTCATGGAGTGTCAGGGTGAGAAGTAGCAGTGGCTTGTTCCTTTGTCTTCTGATCTTTCAGCATTTATCCCAATATTTGCCTCCAGGTTTCTATTAAAAGACCATTTAGTGATTCATGCAAGATCTACTAATTTCATTTTTTTCCCATTAGAGCAGAATAGAATTCTGTTGTGCATTACTACCACATTCTAAGTATATACTCATCAGTTGACGGCTATCTAGGCGAATTCCATTTTCTGGCTGTTGTAAATGAAGCACCAATGAACATGGATTTGCAGGTATCTCTGTAGTATAATATAGTATCCTTCTGTATACTTCCAGGAGTGGTCCAGCTGCAGCCTACAATATTTTATTTCTAGTTTTTTGAGAAACATCCAGATTGCCAATGTGGCTGCATTAGTTTTCATTCCCACCCATGGTGTATAAAGTTTCCCATTTCCCTATATCCATTCTGGCATTTATTGTCAATTGTATTCTTAATGTTGGCCATTCTGACTGGGATAGGATGAAATCTTTAAATAATTTTAATCTATATTTTATGATACTTGAGCATGTAGAAAATTTGGAAATGCTTCCTAGACACTGTCATGACCTTTTTTACTGTGACTCATTAAAACACTGAAAAAGAGCTGGATGTGTTTATAAATTCTTGTAATTCCAGCACTTGGAAGGGTGAACTATGAGGATCAGGAGTCTTAATGCCAGCCCCAGTCTACATAGTGACTTATAAGACAGCCTGGAAACAGGAAACCCTGTATCAAAATATATGAACTCAAAAAAGATGCATATATAAAATACTAACAATGAAGAAGAAAATATAATAAAACCTATGGCACTAAAATGTCAAACTCAGGGAACTTCTGTATAATACCTGTAGGCTCTATCAAACTTAAGAGCAAATTATTTTGTACTGAGAGCAAGCATCCAGGATTAATGTTATCTAACAGAGTTCACTGGGAAATGGAAAAGGTGAGGTCTATTTTTATCATGGGTGTCCCATTTAATTATGCCTTAATCTCTGCTTGGTCCATATGGAGGTAAATGGTTCAGTACATAAATGGCACAGTCTCTACTGTCTGAATCTGCAGGAATTACAACACAGCTTGACACATTGCAAATAGTGAACAGTATGTGAAATGATTCCTATTCACAGGTATGTACATTTCATCCTAGCTGGTAGAAGTTCCATTGTTTTTACTCTCTCAATGTGGAAAATATGGTTTTGACTGTGTTTATAATTTTTCATTAATATTCCTAATGAATGCACTTGTTCTTTGGAATATTCATCAGGCTGATTGCAAGTTCTTGCTGGTTTATTCATTAGTAAGTTAACAAAACCTTTAGTAAGTTGAGAGCTGTGCTCTTAGATTTCTTTATCTATCTATTTTGGAAATTATTTCCAGCACTTGAAACTACAACTAAATCAAAGTGAAGTCATGAAGGGAGGCATCAGTCTCTAAAAATTAAAGAAAATAAGAAAGATCATCAATGTTTGGGAGTTGGGATACTTGATACTAAGTAATCACATTAGAAAACCCATACATGAAGTGAGGAAAGCAAAGAAACAAACAAAAAAGGCAAGGCAGTCCATGTGAGTATCATGGAAAGCATAAGGCATTGAGAGTCAGGTATCTCTGAAGAGGAAAAGTGACTGAATATAAGTGGGCATGAAGTTAGTATAAGTAACATTATATATTCATTATACATTCCTATCCTCACCCCTGAGGAAAGACCTTGTATTTGCTTCCCAAAAGTTGACCATCAAACACAGACTGGAACTGGAAGATTTATTGCTTTGAAGACTGACAGAAGATGGAAGATTTATCTCAGCTGAAACAGGTCAACAGAGCATGTGCACAGGGGTCCAATATGACATAATATGACATCACAACGCTTTTCATGTGGTCTGTTGGTGAGCAGACATTGGGAATTCATGTGTGTGTGTGTGTGTGTGTGTGTGTGTGTGTGTGTGTGTGTGAGAGAGAGAGAGAGAGAGAGAGAGAGAGAGAGAGAGAGAGAGAGAGAGAGAGAGAGAAGGGATAAGTAAAGAGGGAAGGAAATTCCTGCCAGAAAGATACAATAACTGGTCCAACTTTAGGCCCACACCACTAGAGGGATCCTTCCCCTGACACTGTCTGGATGGCTAGAAACCAAAGATAGGACATCCCAGAGACCCAGGAGATAATAAAATAATTAATAAAATAAAAAATAAAAATAAAATAAAAACCCAATGAAATGATTTCTATTGATATTTTGCTATACTCATAGCCCAATTATGATCAGAGGGGCATCATCCAGCAACTTATGGGAGCAGATGCAGAGACCAACAGCCAAACACCAGGCAGATCTAGGGGAACCCTGCAGAAGAGAGAGAGGAGGGATTGTAGGAGCCAAAGGGGTCCATGAAACCAGGAGAATACCACCTACAGCTCGATCCCAGGAGAATATGGCCCACAGAATCAACTAAGCAGGGCTCACAGGGTCTCACAAAGACTGACTGTAGAGTTCTGAGCTAGGTCTTCTGCATATATGTTACAGTTATGTGGCTTGGTGTTCTTATGGGACTCAAAAGAGTGGAAGGGGTCTCTCTCTCTCTCTCTCTCTCTCTCTCTCTCTCTCTCTCTCTCTCTCTCTCTCTCTTGCCTGCTCTTGGGAACTTTTCTACCTACTGGGTTGCCTTGTCTAACCTTGATATGAGAGTTTGTGATTACTCTTATTGTAACTTGTTATGCCAAGTTTGATTAATATCCCCAGGTGGATTGCTCTTTTCTGAAGAGAAAAAAGAGGAGGGGTTGATCTAGGGGAGAGGGGAGGTATAGTGATATTTTGTTGTACTCTAATAAAATTTGCCTGAAGATCAGAGGAGAGAGCAAGCCACTAGATTAAACACAGAGGTCAGGCAGTGGTGGCACACATCTTTAATCCCAGTACTTGGGAGTCATGTGCCTTTAATCCTAGCACTTGAGACTTTATGCCTTTGCTACCAGTATTTGGGAAGCACACACGCCATTAATCCCAGTACTGGGAAGGAAGTGGAATGACTAGGCAGAGAAAGGTATATAATGTGTGAGGAGACAGGAACTAAGCCCCTTTCACCTGAGGACACAGAGGATTTTTGGAGATAGATAAGATCTCACCTTCCATTTGGCCTGAAGATTCAGTAGCGATGAGTTTTCTAGTGGCTTGTTCCTTTGTCTCTCTGATCTATTGGTATTTACCCTAATATGTGGCTCTGGGTTTTTATTATAAGACCTTTAGGAATTTGTGCAACAGGAAGGTGGGGAGGAGGCACTGGGAGGAGTCGGGAGAGTGGAAACTGTGGCACGATTTAATGTATGCGAGAAGAATACAAAAGAAAGAATCTGTAAGGCTTTCAAAGAAAATAACAAAACTCAAAATGAATAATAAAACAGTGATCCAATAATAAATAATTTGTATTTGAATGAGGCCAAGCCATGCTGGAGAAATGTAGGATACCCTCTGTTGTCTTCAATGGAGTAATTGGGTCTTTTCACAATAACAGAAAACGATAAGCTATTGAAGAGTCAGTGTTTGGAAAATTGCTGGGTTTTGAGGAAAAAATCAAACAAAACATCTCTTTAAAAATTCAAATCTTTTCTAGTATGTCAGTTCATAGGGTTCAGACCATGTGACCCACTTAAGGAAAAATAACAACAAATTGTGGTTTGTGCCCTAGGATACTGAAAAGATAATTTTGTTGTAAGGAACCCAAAATCAAGATATTCATATATGTTTCAACATTTCATCACATACATGTCTAACATACATGAAGGGAGATAGGAAATTAGGAAGCCACAGGAAAAGTTCAGCAGTAGTTGGCTCTCACCTCCTTCATATCAGGCTACTCATGCATGTGATTCAGAATCTTACTGTAACTGACAAATGTTCTTTTAAATACACATGTGATGTCACACACATGCGTACAGACAGCTATCTTACCTAAAACTTAACAGTATTTCTTGTTTTTTTTTTTTTTTTTTTTTTTTTTTTTTTTTTTTTTTTTTTTTTTTTTTTGGTTTTTAGAGACAGGGTTTCTCTATGTAGCTTTGCGCCTTTCCTGGAACTCACTTGGTAGCCCAGGCTGGCCTCGAACTCACAGAGATCCGCCTGCCTCTGCCTCCCAAGTGCTGGGATTAAAGGCGTGCGCCACCACCGCCCGGCCTTGTTTTTTTTTTTTTTTTTTTTTTTTTTTTTTTTTTTTTTTGACTTAACAGTATTTCTTAACTAATGAAATATTCAGTATTCATTTCTTATTCTTTTTTGAACATTAACTTTAATGTGTTTTTAAATTCGTGTTTAAAAGGAGTTCAGACACTTCCCTGGCTGATAGATCATGCTAAGTTTCTCTTGCTCTGTAGTTTTTAGTGTTTTCCTCTCTGTCTCCGATACAACTATTAGAAAATACATTCACTTTCTCTGTAGAATTCTCTATGGTTTTATTTTCACTAGTTGCAGGCAGGATTTCATCTAATATATTCCTCCATAGTCTGCAGTGTCCATCAAACAGTAGTTGGGTCTAAAAGTTTAACTAGAGAAATGCTCATGGCTTCTCCATCAATCACAAGTATTATGCTTTCATCCACCACCAAGGAGTAGTTTTATTTTTCTTTTCTGATGAAAATAGCTGTTAATAATCAATGCTGCTGACTTTATTCTTTAGGAATTTGGAATATATTGGTACCCTAAATTAATTCACTTACTTCTCACTTGTGAATGGGGATATTTCTCTAAAATATCCTCCCATCTTTAATTTGGTATATGAGATAAAAATCTTAGATAAATGCCTGATTCTTTTGATTATATATTAGATTGTCTTAAAAGAACAACTTGATTCACAAGCACATGAAGATAAACAGTGAGGTTTCTTTTTCTTTGCATTATTGTGAATTCATATTTTAGAAATATTTAATGTATTTTCATCTATTAAAGTTGTTATGAATATAATGGATCATATTGTCCAACATTTGGATTGTGACTTTGCTAGGAATTTTTCTTCAAGCTGATTTCATTAATATTATCCATTTTAAAACACACACATATGCACATATATACACAGGTACATAAGTGCTCAAGTACAAGCTCAGAAGAACCAATTGAAATTTTCTATAATGTAAATGTAGATTTTTTTCCTCAGTAGTTTAATGATTAGCAGAAATTTTTATGCATATTTATATGAGCCCATGTTTTAAATTAAGCATATATAACCTAAAGTTTAAAAAGACTTTAAATTCAGTGTTTATATTTCAAAGAAAGGAACTATGACAAAAATTACTGTTCCAAATCTTATTAAATCATATAAACGATTCTTAAAAGAACAGTATAAATGAATTAGTTAGTATTTGCAAGACACTTTTAAAATAATAGGCCTGTGTGGCATTATTCAATTAAGTTTATGACATATTAATAATGTATTTTATTTATCTAGCATTTGAAATGGAGCTTAATGAACTAATGAACATAATATCCGATCATGTTTAATAAAGAGCTTTGAAATATAGTCTAAATAATTCTGCTATAATTTCATAATTATACTTAGCACATTTATTGTATTTGTTTCCTGAAAGCATTTTGCAAACACACACTTGGTACATCCTTCTTCAGGTACAGTTCTTGCTATACATGAATTACTGGTAGAGTCTAGATGCAAAGAAGGCTCACGTTTATCCACTCCCCTGAACACGTTGCTGCTGCTTAATGTTAACTTATAGTTTAGATTAAGAGATTGGTAGGAATCAAGAAGTGATCTTAAGAAACATTATCCTGGAGCACAGCATTTGACATATTCTCTACAAATGAGGCCTAAGGGGCCATAGCTCTAATATGACCAAAAGTATGTCATCCACTGTATAAAGTGGTCAAGTTCTTTTCAGTCTTTGTCATCACATTTTTAGTTGAGACAAGTCTAAAGGGGATAGGGAAATATTTTGATGCCAATATCTACACGAGGATAGCCTCTAGGTGTTCAATAGAAATGTTTAAAAAATCTTTAACTCTGGCAACCTAGAGTAATTTCAACCCATACTGAAGGAAACATGGTCATCTGACCATAGAAATATGATCATCCTTCCAGAAACATCCTCTTAGCTTTGTTTAATGTTGTGATGAGTCCACTTTGGGGAAGCCTGACTGTACAGTAAACAGAGCAGCTTTTTAGATGGGTCAGTATAAGCCTCGGTCCGATTGTTTGAATCCCACCCCTACACTCACAGGTTGAAACCTAAGAGAGAAGATGTCAGTATTAACAGGTGTGCTTAGGGAAGTGGGAAGCTACTGGTCTTCTCTCTCTCCAGTGGGATTTGTGCTTTTATGTAAAGATGCTCATGTGATGATCCAGAAAGAAGGGATCTGTGGCTGTGTCACAAGAACCACTGACTGGCTGCCTTCTTGATCATGGCTACAGAGCCTTAAAGACTCTGAGAAATAAATCTTTTTCTGTGTTTTTCTTTTTCCTTCCTCTCATCTTTTCCTCTCTCTCTCCCTCCCTCCCTCCCTCCCTCCCTCCCTCCCTCCCTCCCTCCCTCCCTCCCTCCCTCCCTATCTCCCTTCCTCCCTCCCTCCCTTCCTCTCTCTCTTCCTTCCTTCCTTCCTTTATTCCTGCCTTCTTTTTCTTTTATGTGATCAAAGCATATCTGTCTTACTCAATTTAAAGCCTTCATAAATGAAGGGATATTTGGCAATAAGGTATTCAGTTTGATTGTTTCATGTAGAACCAGAGAATGAAAGGGCATGTTTCAAAAGAAAGGATAGATTTCACTTTGATGGGCTGGAAATGTAGTTCAGCTGGGATAGAGCTTGCTGAGCATGTTTCACACCATAGCTCTGATCTCTAACAATACATAAACTGGGTGTGGTGGCACAAACTTGTAAACCAAATGCTTAGGAAGTAGAGATAAGAAGATCCCAAGGTCAAGGTCATCCCCAGTATCGTAAGCAGTTGGAGGTCAGACTGGTTTTCATGAAACCCTCTCTCAATAACCCTCCTTTAAAAATAAAACAAAGGAAAATGAAAAAAATGAGGACATTTTACTCTGAAAGGCTCACCAAGCTACAATTTATATAATAGACTTTCTTGCTCCAATTTCTGAATTATTTAGAGTGTAATTTTTGGATGCTCTTCAGATCTCAGGTGACTGGCAAGAAGTCATCCATAGCAATAGGTGAGACCTAGTCCAAGTCCTGATTTGAGAACACTAGCTGGAACATTAGTCATGATTCATTGCAGACTTCATGTCAAACTGAACAAAGACAATGCTGTGTTCATAATTAATAGTGAACAATTGAAAGGTAACCTAAATGCCTCCAAGGACATAGCGTAATATGCTGTTTCTTCTGTTTTTAAACCAACAAGAACTGTATTAAAACAGAAACTCCAATGTTGTTTTTACTTAATTGCATTGGTCTTAAATTAATTGCACATTTCTAGACTAAACGTAATGCGCAGATGACAATCAATTTCACCTCTGAACATAGTGTGGCAAACAGCTGTGTTACTACTATTAACCTTCATAAATCACACCAGCAGTCTCTGGAACCAGAACATTTCACCTAGAAATAACACTTGCATATAATACTGCATTCAGCCCTGTTTCCCTTCTTTCCTATGCTCCTATTCTTATTTTAAAATAACCCTAAACTTACAGGGAACAGTTGCTACTAGAGTACAAGAAATGCATTGCCTGAACTCCTCGGAAGTAAATTACTGATTTGATGTTCAGCTCACTTCCCACATTGAAATGTTTCCCACACATTGGCTTACAGAAAAGGAAGTTTTCATGCATAATCATAACACAACACTTACAATAAGGAAATCAACTCTACTACAGAGCTATCATGTAATCAGCATGCACCAAAATGTGCCACTAATTGTCCCAATAATGTCCTCAGTGACAAATGGACCTAAGTGAGATTTAAGTATTCTATGCACCCATAATGTAAAATCCATTCTTCAGGGTGAGACATTCTTTTACCTGCCCTTGACTTTTCTAATGTTTTCCCTTTAGAATATATCAGGATGATTATATTTCACAGAATATTTGAACTTGGGCTTTCCTACATTAGCTCCAGGATTAAATTTAAGATTTGGAATCACACATTATTGATTTGATGTCTTATTCTCCAAATTTCATCCTTTAGGATTTTTCCATTGTTAGTGGTGGTCCTCACTGATCATGCTATTAAGTTAGCATGTGACAAGTTTTCTACAGTAAATTTACTCTTTTATATTATAATTAACAGATATTTTGTGAAAAGGACACTTTGAGCTATAGAAACATGACACTCATCAAATACGTATCTTATTCGTTAGTATATTTATATTGAAATTTATTTTTTATTATTTTATTCAATGAGCATAATTTGTGACTGTCAACTTTTATTATAATACTTAGCTAATATCAGTCTGTCCCAAATTATTACTTTTTCAGCAGGCTATGTGTCCTTCTACTGTATCCTATCATTTAAAAGCACTGTGTATATTTAATATATAGAATGTGATAGTATGAGACATTTTCAAATTGGTACTACAATAAAAACAGATCAACTTTTTGATTATCTTTTACAGGCACCCACATGTATGCCAGGAGCAGGGGGAAGATGAACTTGGTTTATTTAGCAAGATTCCTACCACATTCTATTATCAACTAAAGTCAGTTGTATATTTGACCCAGCAACTTGTTTATTTTATTTATAAGACTCTTTTTTAGCCTTGAACCTATGTCTTTACACCTTCCTGTTTTCTCTCTCTTGAAAAGATGGAGAACTAACATTCATTGATGGATATATGAAAACAGAAACTCTATAGGAATGTAGATTGCTATAACCATTATGGGAAAAGTGAATAAAAGTTTGTAAAGATATTCTAAAAATAGAATTAACAGAGTGTCCAGCACTCCCCTTTCGAGATATGTACTAGAGGAAAATGAAATCAGTACATCAAAGAGACAACTGTTTATCGTGTTTATCCTAACAATATAATAGTTGGCTAATGAAACAACCTGTCTGTTGATGGATAAATGAAGAACAAAAGCATGGCATGTGCATATAGTGGAATATCATGCAACAATGAAGAGCCATTGCATCCATACATGGATAGAAACAGAGGATAATCATCCACATGAAATGAGCTATGTACAGAAGGGACGCCACCACATCATGCACACATTACAACTATGCATATTTATGCAACCCCTGGTAGCAGATAATCACTGCAGTTTTAACCTCACATCATGAAAACTATGTCTGCTCTCTTTCCTTTCACTTGCACCTGTCCTGCTGTAGAGCAGCTCCCTATCACTCTTCATACCTATACTTGGGGGAAATTCTCATGAAGAAAGATTAGAACTGCACTGATTGCTCTGCTGTCATTGTGTCCATGAACACGCACAAATGCATAAATATGCAGGATAATAAGTATGTGTGCACAGTGTGAGAAAAACATGGATATTTAGCTAGTTCTTGAAGCAGAAGTGGTTCCAGGAATAGAAAAATGTGACCCAAAGAAGGAATGGTAATTGATAAGAAATACTCCAGGGAAAGGGAACACAAAGTGATGACTCACTCAAGAACAGCATGTACCTGAAAGAAAGCCTCTGGGAATCTACCTAATTAACAAGGGCAGAGCATATCTCCAAGTCCAGGAAATAGTAGCCCCAGCATAGCCAGTGTGCCCAGAGGTGATGTTTCCTGGGACATCTCCATTCTTCAAGCTGATTCTACCTGGTGCACACTAACAGCACCTGGGAAATTACATAATTTGACATACTTAGAAAATGGACAATTTACAGATCAGAAAAAAGTTTTATATTGGTCAGCTGGTTTCTAGATACACAGGAAACAATAAAACAATGAGGTAATGGTATTACTAGTTGAGCCTGAGAAAGATGTGTAGGGGGGAGTCACGTGTGTGTGCTGGTGTACATGAGCGTATATGTGGTGGTAGGAAGCTAACCTCAGTTGTCATTCCTCATGGGCTGTCAACTTCTCTCTGTCTCTGTCTCTCCATCTGGAGACAGTCTCCATCCCTGACCTGAAACTCATCTAGCGGGCTAGGTTGGCTCCCCAATGCTGGAATTACAAAGATTTACCACTTTATCCAGATGTGTTGATCAAACCTAGGACCTCAGGTTTGTAAGGTAATCACTTAACCACTGAGCTATATCTTCCTAGCCCGTAGGTGGTAGTTTCTGAAACACTCCCAGTTTAGTAACTTTTCAGTAAAGTTGAAATTTCTTCCAAATACAAAGTAAAAGAACAATATCTAAACAAACATTAACTCTACCAGACTTGCATAGACCTATTATATTTTGTAAACGTATGAAATAGAAGAACAGGCCCTTTCAAAATGAAAAATGATATGAACCATTATAAAGACCCAAACAAAGGCTAGTGCTCAGTCCAGTGGGAGCCAGTCTGAGGCGAATTTGGACACAGCATTGCAGGACATTCTCTCAAAGAAGAGGCAAATTTCATCATTGCCTACAGAACTCATTCTGGACACTCTACCTGGACACAGAGGCTCCCAGGTGCTTACAGTAGACACTAGGCAGGACAGATGCAACAACCCAGTTTTCTAGAAACGCTATGAAGCCAGTCGGGCCATTCTGACAAGCAGCCATAAGCATCTAGCAGGAGGGCACTCCCACATCTGCAAAATTGGACTTGGTGCCTGTCACATCGATTAGCAACATTTCCCAGTCAACACGACACTGGAGAGGTTTCCAACTCCCTGTCTTGCCAGAGAGTGGGGAGGATTAATTAGCAGCTCTCTGCAAAATACTCTATGTTCTTTTTCTCAGGAGACAGATTAATGACTAATTCTCAGACCTTTTCTGAAAAGAAGGTTATAGTAACTAACAGACCCTGCATCTGAGAAGTGCTGAAAAGTCAGACTTTGCATTTGCTTATCTGAATACAATTGAAAAACTCATCTCAGGGTTGTAAATAAAACCCCAACTACTTTCATGGCCCATAACTCTACCACACACTGTCATTTGAAGAAAATAAACTCTTGGTGAATAAGAATGCATTTTACAAAATGGGGATAAAGAGCAGGGAATGATTCAGAGGATAAAGGTACTTGCTTCAGAAGCTGAAGACCTAAGTTTGATGAAAAAAAAAACCCCACAAAACACAAAACAACAAACAGCAAACCTCTGATCTACGCTTGAGTGCTGTGGCATTAGTGTACCATTGCACATGTGCATGCAGGTGCACACAGACACATACAGTGTAAGAGTGATGGAAATAAAACCTCACTGTCTAATAACAGAAGACAATAGATGAATACATGTATTTAAAAAAACAATGCATAGCTATAAGGACTGTGGTTTTAAAGGGTTTATAATGAACGATTTTGTGACTTGTGAAGATCAAACACAAAGTTGGCTATTTAAACAACTTCTAATTAGAAAGTGCTACATTGAAAGTGGCAGGAGAGAAATGGACCTAGGGCCAATAGCGTATCTATTCAGGTGAGGAGGCGTTACACTTCAATGATACTCTTCATGATGACCAGGGGTTTGTAACGAGTTACCTACACTGTAAAGGAAAAGAAGAACAATATTAGGTGGGCCCACCGTTCCAGATGCTGCCGTCAGCACTTAGTGTAAAATCTTACATGGATACTTTTTCATGACATGATTTTCTGAAAATGTATTTGCTTTGATCAGGCTTAACCTCTTCTGCCCCACCTATTTTCCTCTTCTTCCTAAATTATGACTTAATTAGGGCTCAAATGTGCATTGGAATAGGTCTATTTCTTATACTAGGTACCAGAGATGTCACACATACACACACACACACACACACACACACACACACACACACACACACACACACACACACCTGAGAGCCACTGTTTGGTTTCTAGTGGCTTCTGCCCCTTTTATAACTGGTGGAGCAGATGTGCTGTGAACTATGGCTCCTTTTCCATGAGTCACCAGAATCATGCTGTTGGAACATCTGCCTGTTAGCCTGTCACACCTTTTCCTTTTACTCTCCAAGAAGAAAAAAATGATTCAATGTAGGAAGCCAAGGCATTTTAAAGAAAATTGTTTCATTTTGTTTCCTAAATTCAATTTTAAGTCTGTCCTTGAGGACTCTGTCAGTTTCACATGTCATTAGTGACAAATCTACAGTTCCTGCTCCAGGTTCTTAAGTTCTGGTGTGCAATGGTATCATATTGAGAAGGTGATTCTTAGAGGAGAGATGCACTGAATGTTCAATTCTCCAATATGAGTATGGAAACTCGGCACTACCTCTCTGCTCCCAATAATCTTGAACTATCTGCAGCAGGTTTCTAGGTAGGAAGGTCACAGCTTCCCAGTGATGTAAACATATGTGAGCAGCTGGCTTAGAGAGTTCACCACAGTTGCACCTCAACAGCTCAGCCATATTCTTCTCATTGTCCAATGTTTCATTTCATAGTTTGCATGCCTATTGCTCCATGTATCTTTTCCACTGACAAGGCTGGAGTATGTATGTTTTCAGATTGTATCCATGTATGTGGGCTAAGAACTTGCCTCAGAATAGACTACTATCCAGCATACTTGAAAGGCTGAGGCAGGAGGATCTTTGGATGCAGGGCAGGGCTATAGAGTGAGACCCTGCCCTATAAAAAAAAGTGGAAGAGATTATTTACAGAAAGTAACCATAAAGCACAAAATACAAACATGTGTTGGTTTATTTCAGTCTTCAACTTCTTCAGATTTGGAATGAAATAACAGTCCAAATTTCAGTGTTCATTTAATTTTGTTGTCGTCATGTGAATCCAAACTGTGTGGAGGAAACTGTCTTTATTTTCATTCTTCATAAAGTTTCCACATTGGAATATTTTACAGGATTATCTATCCACTTAGCTTCCACAAGGCACTTTAGAAGGCTACATGGCATCTATTAATCATGAGTGACACTCCATACTGTTTGTGTGTTTCCTACATACTCTATATTTCATTATTTTTACTTTCTTCATTATGGCAGGTAGACATCATCATTCTCATTTTTTGAGGAAAATCGTTACAGAGACATTAAGCATTTGACCCCCGAGGGAAGAAGGCAGTAGCACCATGTCCCTAGTATAGAATCTACAAATCTGAAACAAAATTCCTGTGGTCCTTCCAGTACTCTGTGTGCCATTTTACAATTTAGTATTTAGTATTTAACCAAATATATGTTTCATTTGTATAAAAGATACAGGGATGTTTCAATATACAAAAATATGTCAATGTAATCCATCATATAAACAAACTAAATGAAAAAAAAAAAACCACGATCATCTCATTAGATGCTGAAAAAACCTTTGACAAAATCCAACACCCCTTCATGATCATCTCTTGGAGAGATCAGATACAATGAACATACCAAAACATAATAAAGACAATATACAGCAAGCCAATATCAAATTAAATGGAGAGAAACTCAAAGCAGTTCCACTAAAATCAGGAACAAGACAAGGCTGTCAATCAACTCTATATGTACTTAATATAGTACTGGAAGTTCTAGCTAGAGCAGCAAGACAACAAAAGGATATTAAGGAGATACAAATTGTAAAGAAAGAAGTTAAAATTTTTTTATTTAGAGATGATATGATAGTATACATAAATGACCCCAAAAATTCTACCAGGGAATTCTTATACTTAATAAAACCCTTCAGTAATGTGGTATGATACAAGATTAACTAAAACAAAAAAATCAGTAGCCCTCCTATATACAAATGTTAAGCAAGAAATAATACCCTGACAATAGCCACAAATAATATAAATACTTTGGGGTAACTCTAACCAAACAAGTAAAAGACATGTATGCTGAGAATATTAAGTGTTTAAAGAAAGAAATTGAAGAAGATGTTAGAAAACTAAAAGATCTCCCATGTTCATGGATAGGTAGAACTAACATAGTAAAAATGGCAATCTTACCAAAAACAATCTATAGATTCAATGCAATCCCTATCAAAATCCCAACACAATTCTTCACATATCTCAAAAGAACAATACTCAACTTCATATGGAAAAACTAAAAAATTCAGGATAGCTAAAACAGTCCTGTACAGTAAAGGAACTTCTGGAGGCATCACCATCCCTGACTTCAAGCTCTACTATAAAGCTATTGTAATAAAAACAGCTTAGTATTGTCAAAAATAATCCCAGACATATGGATCAATAGAATTGATGTGAAAACACTGACACAATCCTACACACCTTTGAACACCTGATTTTTGACAAAGAAGCCAAAATTTTACAGTGGAAAAAAGAAGATATCTTCAACAAATGATGGTGGCATAACTGGATGTCAACATGCAGAAGAATGCAAATAGATCCATATCTATCACCATGCACAAAACTCAAGTCAAACTGGATCAAAAACCTCAACATAAATCCAGTTACACTGAACCTGACAGAAGAGAAGGAGCCTTGAACTTGAATGCATTGGCACAGGAGACAACTTTCTGAATATAACACCAGTAGCACCAGACACTGAGATCAACAATTAATAAATGGGACCTCCTGAAACTGAAAAGTTTCTGTAAGGCAAAGGAAATGGTCAAGAAGATGAAAGGGCAGCCTACAGAATGGGAAAAGATCTTCACCAACCCCACATCTGACAGAGGGCTGATCTCCAAAATATATAAAGAACTCAAGAAACTAGACATTAAACTACCAAATAATCCAATAAAAATGAGATATAGGTCTAAACAGAAAATTCTCAACAGAAGAATCTCTAATGGCCAAAAGACATTTAAGAAATTGCTCAACATCCTTAGTCATCAGGGAAATGTAAATCAATATGACTCTGAGATACCATCTTACACCTATCAGAATGGCTAAGATAAAAAATATTGGTGACAGCTTTTGTTGGAGAGGATGTGGAGTAAGGGGAACAGTCCTCCAATGCTGGTGGAAATGTAAACTTGTACAGTGACTTTGGAAATCAATATGGTGGTTTCTCAGAAAATTAGTAATCAATATACCTCAGGACCCAGCTATACCACTCTTGGGCATGAACTGAAAGGATGATCAATCATACCACAAGGACACTTACTCAACTGTGTTCATAGCAGCATTATTTATACTAGCCCAAACCTAGAAACAACCTAGATGATCCTCAACCAAAGAATGGATAAGGAAAATGTGGTACCCAATGGAGTATTACTCAGCTATAAAAACAATGACCTCAATAAATTTACAGGTAAATCAGCAGAACTAGAAAAAAATCATTCTGAGTAAGATAACCCACATCCATAAATACAAACAGGGTATGACTCACTCATAAGTGGATATTAGGAGTAAAATATGGGGTAGCCAATTTATGGCTACAGCCTTAAAGTGGATGGGTAACAAGGAGGGCCTGGAGAGGGATATATGGATTTTTCTGGAAAAGGGAAATGGAGAGGATATTCTGGGTAAAATATGGGGTAGGGGAAGGAGGTGGAGTGATGGAAACTTGAAGGAAAGGGTTGGCTGGGCTGGTCGTGGGGAGTGGCTTGAAGGCAGGACAGAAGAGAAGAGAAATGAAAGATGGGGGTGCATTTTGGGGTTAGGGAGAAACCTGGCACCATGGAAATCTCTTGGAATCCACAAGGATGACCCCAGCTAAGATTCTCAGCAATAGTGAATAGGATTCCTGTACTGGTTATCTACTGTAATCAGATTGGTGACTACTCTAATTGTCATCAGAGATACTCTATCTAGTAACTGATGGAAGCAGATGCAGAGATCCACAGCCAAGCACTGGGATGAGCTGCTGGAGTCTTGCTGAAGATAGGGAGGAGGGATTATATTAGCCAGAGGGATCACGATGGAGGAACCCACAGGGGTGGCTGTACTGGATTCATGGGAGCTCATGGTGTCTGGACCAACAGTTGGGGAACCTCCATGGGATTGACCTAGGCTTTCTGCATGTATGTGGCTGTTGTGTAGCTTTGTGGGGCTCCTGGTGGTAGGATCAGGAATTTTCCTGGTGTTTATCTACCTTTTGGGAGCCAGTTCCCCATGCTAGATCACCTTGCCCAGCCTTGATGCAGGGGGAGGAGCTAGGTCCTGCCTCAACTTGATGTGCCATGCTCAAGCCAATGGGAAGCCTCCCCTTTCTGAATGGAGAAGATGAATGGAAGGGGAGAAGAGTAGATGGGAAGCATAGGGCAGTGGAGAAGGATGACTGGGAGGACAGGAGGGAGGGGAAACTGAGGTCAGTATATAAAATAAATGGAAAAAATTATTTAGATTAAAAGAAAGATCTGTATTTTTCCATACAAGAGTTGCTCAAACTCTGAATGTGGTGGCAAAGCTCCCAAAGGCACAACTACATTTTCATTTCATTAGCCATTCCTGAAATGACCAGACTTCAAGCTGCTCCCTGCAATGGGTCATCACTTCTGCATGCTGCCTGGTGTGGGGCATGAACTCACCAAGCTGCTGCACAGGAGTGTAGCACTATGTAAGTGGAATCCCTTTTGTCCTTGTAATAATATCAAACTTCATTGAGTTCAGGAGGCAACATCACAACAGAGTAAGAAGAAACCACTGAGACTCTAAGGAAGCCCTTGGCAGAATGTTCCTACCCGAACCATGCAGCCACTTCTACTACACTGACAATAAAGCCAAATTCTACCGTATGGCAAGAGACAGTTTCCATTATGGATAAAACCTCGTCTTTGCATTGTCTGATTTCAGATTGTAGCTAAACCAATCTGAGAATTTGGGAGTTCTTTCTATTATAAAAGAACAAGGGCTAAAATGTGTTACAGAATGGCAGAATCCCAGCCTTCTGCTATAACTACAGAAAACTAATACAATAGTTTCATGATAATAATAAATAAAATGAAATTATTCATAGCCTATTCCCAATCACTATTTTAAATTCCACATCACACAAAAATTTTTAAATATATTCAGTCTAAATATTCTTCCAGGATAGTAATGATATGTTAAACTATAAATACTAAGGAAAATTCCATCTTTGATCACTGCCTATGACATTTATCCCACATCTCAGGCCTTGTGTTCTATCTATGCCTGATTCCATGAAAGAAACAGACAAAAATATGACATATTAGACTGGTAAATGCTGCCAAGTTGTTGACATATAAATAATGAATCTATTTTGTTGTTGAAACAAAAATGACTGGAGGGTCTGGGAGGATGTTTTATTTGGTAAACAGTCAGCCACACAACACAGGAGGACTCGAGTTCAAATTCACAGGCAGCTGTAGAATCTGAGACTCACAGTACTTTAGAAGCAGAGATCTTGGAATTGCTGGGTTTCTTAGCCATACAAGCAAGCTTCACGTTCAGTGAGGGGCCTCGTCTCAAAAACAAGGTGGAAAGGATGATATCTGATGCTGGCTTTTTGCCTCCAAACACAAAGAAACACACACACACACACACACACACACACACACACACACACACACACACACAGGATGGGTGCACTTTTTTCATAATTTGCAAATATACATCACTGTAAGTTTCATCTACAATTGGCTTGGGATCAAACCAAGTTCTATTCTTTACCAGAACTGACTGGGAAAAGAAACTTGTGTCTTTGCCTCCTGGCTTGTAAAATAGGAGAGAATAAGAGCGTATATCTCACGGGACTACTAGGAAGTTTAAATGAGACTATTTATTGCCCAGGATGCTACCTAGGTACAAGTCAAACATAAATGATATTACTATCTTCCCATGTGGCCACATAGAATTTGTTACTCTCAAGACACAGGTAACATTTGGGACCAAGGTTATAGTTACACAGGCTGCAATTAAGTTTTGAGTTCTGGTTTGAATGACACACAATCATCAATAATGGGGGTGGGGAGAGATGGAGATAAGTGCTCATTTAGCATCTGTGTCAGAGTGGCTGTACAAGTGGAGCAGTGTCTGTGGAGAAGAATGGGAAATGTATGGATAATATAAGAAGGATACTTTAAAAGAGTCCTTCAGTATATAAGTTACATATAGGATAAAAAAATTTTCCCACTGTATTTTTTTAATTGCATGGAATTTTTGTTCAGATCATGTAGAAGTTCCAAGAAATGGCATGTTACCTTGCATCAAATTATATGGGGTTATTTTTGCATGTATTACCCTTTTATAATTTTTTCCATAACAAAAATAAGCTGATATAATTTTCTCAATCCTTCCTTTCCTGCTGTTGACTGCATGCAGTCAAGATGCTAATTAAAACCACCTAATTTAAATGCCAAGTTTGCGCTAAAATAGATTTTCAGTAATTTTGCAAAATTACCACTGGGCATGAAGGTTGCAACAGATATGCTCACATAATCTATGTTTTGCTCAAAGTGATTTAAATGGAGAACTCAAGCATGTTCAGTCCTCTGCTCTGCAGATTGCATTGAGATTTTGTAAGTGTGAAGCCTAGCTGGAACTCTACCAATGGAGGTACTGACAGAGGCCGGGGGACTTCTGTAGCTCCTCTTTGTAATTGGCCATCTTTCCAAAGCCAGTCAGATCTGCTTGGTTAAAATGCGAGCATTGCAGAGTTAAACTACCATGAATATTGCTTTGGATCATGAATGGTTTTTGTGGTAGGTGACAGGAAAACAAATTCAGAGAAACACTTAGGTCTAGAGTAATGTGACAAGGGACTGTTACTTCTATTATAGGTCAATGTTGGTTCTGAAAGAGGAACACTTCTTCAAATTGACAGAACCAGGCAGAAAGGAGGAATCAAGATTGGATGATGTCAGACCTAATGATGGTCCTATGTATAGAACTAGGTAACATCAAATTCAGTATTCTAGGAACATACATGTTGTATGTTTGTGACAAAGCACTGGAAACAAGTAGTCAATGAAAGGGTGGTCCAGCAAAATTACCTCTAATATTCTGTATTAGTTTTCAAATGTATGGTTTTTAGCTAAAACTCTTCCATTCAAGTAACTTACCTTTGAGGTCAAAGGTAGTTCTTTTATTTAAGTAAACTATAAATGTTCTAGAATATTATTTTAAGATGTGCTACATTTGTTTATACTATGGAACATTTGTTTAATGATGCAAAGATGTGTTGCATTCTTTTCTGTTGCATTTTTTAACTCTGTGAAGCTGTGATATTTTGCCTGTCTAAAACACCTGATGATCTAATAAAGAGCTGAATGGTCATTAGCAAGGCAGGAGAAAGGATAGGCAGGGCTGGCAGGTAGAGAGAATAAATAGGAGAAATCTGGAAGAAAAATAAGAGAAAGCAAAAGAACAGGGAAAGGAGGACACAAGTGGTCAGCCACCCAGCTACACAACCAGACAAGAAGTAAGAATAGAAGTAAGATATACAGAAGTAAGAGAATGAAAAGGCCCAAAGTCAAAAGGTGTGGTGGTAATCTAATTGTACTGAATTATTATTTTGATTGTATGTTAATAAATAAAGTTGCCCGGGGGTCAGAGCTATTAGAGCCATAGCAAGAGCCGGGCGGTGGTGGCACACGCCTTTAATCCCATAGATATCTGTGTGTTCAGGGTCAGAGCTATTAGAGCCATAGCAAGAGTGTGGCAGTGGTGGCACACGCCTTTAATCCCATAAGATCTCTGTGTGTTCAGGGATATAGCCAGCATTAGAGACATATGCCTTTAAGACCTAGGGAGCTGTACATTCAGACAGTGACGAGGCAGTCATGTGTTTGGGTTTACAACCAATGAGAAGGCAGAACAACATACTATAAAAAAACGAACCGACAGGAAGTAGGTCTCTTTTCTCGAAGCTGGGACAGCAGGAGGAAGGGTGAGATTTTAGCTCTGAGCTCTGACCTCTCGGCTTTCTCTTTTACATTGTTTCTGTGTTTCTTATTTAATAAGACGGTTGGTTACATCAATAAAAAGGTAGATGGGATAATTTAAAAAAAGCTGGCAAGAAATAAGCCCAGCTTAGGCCAGGCATTTATAATGAAGAATAAGCCTCCATGTGTGGTTTCTTTGGGAGCTGGATGGTGTCCCCCCTAAAAAGCCAAAACATCAAAGAGTGGAAAACTAATAACAACAACTTTTCATGTCCTCCTTCCTAAGGAGAGAAAAAAAAATGAAATGATCAGATTCTGATGGACATTATCATAGTGATTCATGAAATCCTAGGTGAATCATTGACCTTAGTCATATTCAATTTAGAATCCAGAAGTTTATAAAAAGCCATAGCCTAACTTTCATAGTGCCCAAAGGTGATAGTGTCTGCAGGCTGCTGGAAGAGAAAACACATCAATGGTATTACACAAGCACTGGATCCTGAATACAATATTCTGAGCTCCCAGGCAAGATGTGCCCACTGTGCAATAATGGCATGATGTTATGGAGTAACCACTTCTAATTGGATTTGAAGCTTTCTCCACAAATGGGAACTTCCTGCATTGTACCATAATCCTGGTGAAAAGCCCATGGCCAGGAATCTCATAAGCTCTTGGGTAAAACCTGCTATTGTTATTTTGCTAACTGGCCATGTTGTCAAATTGCTCCATAAATATTTATGCTTATATCTACAGATCTTAGCTGCCTGAAACCTTGGTCAGAGGCACTTCTTTTTCTGGACAGCAGTCAACATTGAGAGGCAAAACTGATCACGGTACTGAGAATAAGGGGCTGAGTGCTCAGGTCTAAATGAACATTGTTATCAGCAGTCCTCTCTCTTTAAGGTTCAAGATGCATTGCAAAAGAAGAATTAGAAAGAATGGAAGAGCTGGAGAAGGGAGGAGTGCTGTAAAATGCCATCTTCTGGTCAGGAGAGAGTCTTGGATATTTGGATAAAACTGTAATATTTGCACAACTTCATTTTAAGAACAAAATATCAAAAAAAAAAAAGAAATTGGGGTAAAGGTGATAGAATGGACATCATGTTTGCCTTTGATAGGCTATGATTCCCTCCAATCTCTACATTATGATGTAATTTTCCAAGGGATACAAGTTTCTGTGCTAAGAGAGAAGTTGGCTTAAAAGCCAGAAGAAGACAGAACCACAGACAGTATCTTCATTATGACAGATAGCATATATAACTTTTTATGTACTGCCTAGCTTTTTCTTTAATATGTGAAGTTATAGTTTTCCAAAAGGAAACGCCAGAGGCAGAAGATAACATCACCTCCCTACAAAGACCCCTCTTCACAGATTTGACACACATTCACCTGGTTCTTAGCCAAAACCCCTTTCACCATCCCCTGATCCAGACTAGAAAGGGAAGTAGAAAGTTCTCTCTCCCCTCATACATCCTGTGGCTACATGTATCTTGAGGTAGGAAGCACCGTAGGTAAAACTTAGGTTCTTTATCACTTACTCCTGCCTAAGATTCTTGGGAAACAAGAAAGACATATGGACTCCTTGGGAGTTTGGCAGAAAGGGCTACAGAAAATACAGATTTGTGTCAGGCATGCCAGAACTTGCAGGCTCACTACAATTCTCTGTGGCTGTGTGACCTTGAGAATTAAGTGATCTTCAGTCTCATCATTTTGAAAAGGGAGCTAAGAAGGGCAGCTTCTTCTTTGGTCTTCCACAAGGATTAAATGAGATTTTTATTCCTTGCCCCATTATAAGCTGCTTCATGACAACCGCATTAACTTTATTTCATAGCCAAATGAAATAAAATCATCTGCGTTCATGACTTTTTCTATTGGAATTTCTGTATTTGGGGAGAGTAATCATTCCTGTGTGATTTTAGAAGGTACAGAGAGTCAACAAGTGTGACTTAGGCTTCAGTCATTCTTTGCATGCAATTTTTCATTGATCCACCACACTTCCGTGAAGCATTAGCTTAACAGGAAGAAGCTGACTGGAGTTCAGACTAATTGTACCATGTTATTGAGTAAGGCATTTGTCACAACTGGAAGTTCCCTGCTGTGGTTTAGATTTTGTATGCTTCTCAAATGTACATGCACAAGAAATTTTGTCCCAATGTGGCAATGCTGAGATGGTGGAAGCATTTATATTGGGCCTAACAGAAGGTAGTTGGTTCTTGGGGACTTCCTTCTTATGAATGAATTAATTCTTTTTTTTTTCCCAGAGTGGGTTCATTCTTGCAGGAATACATTCTGGAGAAATAAAACTGATATAAAGCAAATCCACTTCATGTGTGACTGGTTCCTTTCCTGCTTCCTAACCACTGAGGCATCTGTTCAGGCCCTAGATTGCTTTTTGAGTTCTCTGTTGCTCTAAATTCACAGGCAGGGTAAAGGCAGACCTGGACAATAGTAACAGGGACAGTGGTAACGGATGGGACATTATGCCTGCTAGGTTTTCTCCCCTAGAGAAGCAGTGTAGGGTTTAGTCCATTTTACATTACTACAACATACTTGAATGTGGGCAAACTTATAAAGTAAAACAGTTTATTTGACTTAAAATTCTCGTGGAGAGAGTGTTCAGATATCATGGTAGTAGTGTCCTGGCAATGAAGTGTCTTTAAGGACATCTGCATATTGAAACAGAAATCACTCGTGGGACCTCAGTTTAACTCATTTAGCCCGTTTAACAATGTTGTCTGCAGCAGTAGTCATGCTTTGAGGGAGTATGAGTTAGAATTTCAACATTTGAAAATCATGCAGACAAAATTCACATGGGTCTTCCTGATTTTTCACACACATGCATACATACATACACACACACACACACACACACACACACACACACACACACACACACACCACTGTTCATCTGATTAGGCTGCCTGGCATTTGTATTTGGTATCATAGCACTGACTGGCTGATGATTATGATGACAAAAAGCCCCCTCTCTGCTAGAGTCAAAGACAAGTGTCAGTCTTGTAATATAATTCGATTATAGAAAAATAATCACAATAATGCTGTCGCCTATTAGAGAAAATGGAGTGATTTGGAGGAAATCTGTTCAAAACACTGGGTAAACTGCACACTCCCAGAAGTCTCATAGGCCCGGACAGGCAGGGAATAAACGGATGGCAGGGGGACTTCTTGGCCAGAGTGCAGGTCCTCACAGGAGTCCTCAGCAACAGTGTCCCCCCCCCCTCCGACATTTCAAATTTGTGAACATTATTAGAAGCCACAAAAAATATGAATCTAGCTTAGATCATGGCATATTAGATTCATTTGCCTGGTGTGGACAGATGTTCCTCAGCTCTTTGCATGAGCAAATCTTCCCAGCACAACTGAAAACAAAGCGTGTGTGTACAGTGCAGAGCATGAAGCAGTTATCTCCATGCCATTCATCCATGGAGAACCTGCAGCCCAGGCTCTGATTTGATACCTGGTCTTGCCCATATGCCAGCCTCACAGCTTTTCACCAGATGTCTTATCTCTTTATGCAATTTTTGATTTTCTTTTTAGATTTCTTAGGAAAATTTATTGTGCAGAGAAACCCAAAGCACTATTTTCTTTTTGCTTTGTTGTTGTTGTTTATTTTTCTCCAGCAGGCACTTAAATCAGAATTTTTCTTTCCCAGAGGTCCTAGACCTTTTCTCCTTATGCACTAGGACTTAGACTCCCCTTGTACTATGATGCCCACTTCCCTAAAACTTTGACCCCCGTGGGTTAATGAGGGCAAGGGATCTGCTACACTTGCTGCACAGGCAAAGCCTTATTTTCTAGCTGATTTCTCTGAATTGAAACATTACCTCTAAGAGAGAAAGTCCTAAAACCCAGGAAATGAATAAACATACAAGACCTAGGAAGTAAATTAGTGTTAAGTTTAAGCTAGTTTCCAAAAGCTGCAACTTTTACGAAGTCCCTCCTCCAAGTTCTATAAGCAGGAACAATTGCCTGAAAAGTAAGACTCTGAATAAGTGAGATGACAACAAATTGTGAGGGACTTCCAGAAATACAGCTTTTGTGAATCTCCACCCATTCTGGAGTGGGTATTTTGGTGCTGTGGATACCTTTGACTCTACCATTCTTCTGAAAAACAATGCATCACCTATGTAGTGGGTAGCCATTTCAGCTTTGATCTGGAAGTTCCAACCCACATTGAGGCTTCAGTAACTGTCATGCATACAAGGCAAGGCTTAGAGAGGACCCTGGAGACCCAAGATATGGATGGGCTGGCTCTCTTGGTTCCTGGACCCGGGCCGCTGAAGGTAGACCAAGCAGAGTTCTCCAGAGGACACCGCAGGACTGCGCTACACCTTTCCCAGACCCTGTTACCTATCCCTTTACTTGTAAGTTACCCACAAAATAAACCTCCCTTTTAACTATGTGGAGTGGTCTTAATACTTTTACCAATATCTGGCGATCATGTGGGGCAAATTCACCTACACATCTAATGAGTAAATACAATAAGCTCACTGGTTTTCTAATAAGACTTAGATGGAAGTGTCTCAGTGCCAGCACTGAAAGGAACAGAACTGTGTTCGCATCACCCTGGGAAAGGTCACACAGGAGAGCTCTTCTCAGCTAGCATGGAAGGTACTGGGGCGTTGTAACTCCCCAGTGCACTTGAATGGAAGAAAGTTTTACATTTCCTCATCAGTAGAATTTACCGAGCTTTCAGTTTTTCATATAGAAACAAAAGTAATTTATACATCATAAAATTCTTTGACAAATTAAGCAATCAATATAGGGGTGTAATAGAAGTCTGGGCTGGGGTGGGGCTTGACTGAAAACATGTGTTCTTCTGGCCCTCATTCCTGAAAGCTACTTGTGGAAAGAGAGAGGGGCCAGTTCATTGACGAAGCAATCCATTGATGTCAATCATTATGCACTGTGATATAGTTTGAGAAGGTTAGCAATGAGATTCAGAGTAACTATAGCACAAGGAAAGGAGGAAAAGCATTCAGAGTGAGATTTGAGTTCAGAAAAATTATTCTTGTAGATGGAAGGCTGGGTGGGGTTAACAGGAAAGGAACAAATACACACTCAGTATTCAGGCTGGCTTTATTATGAGGAAATTGGATTAATATGAATAGAAAAAAAACAGAAAATGCTGCATGTAAATGAACAATATGAAAAACCTCTCCCTTTGAGTTAAGTGAAATATTTGTGTCTGCTTAGATTCAAGGTCCTCAGCATGAAAAAAACCAAAGTGCATCTAATTAAATCTGAGTGATAGTACATAACAGAAATCAATATTCTGCATAGCAAAAAAAAATGTTTTAATTTTGAATACAATGGCTTTCAAGTTACTATGGTAATAATGTTTTCTGGGAAATCATAATGGATTTATAAGACATATTGAAAAGTATTGCCTTGAAGGATTTATAAGACATATTGAAAAGTATTTCCCTGGAGATTTACAATGTGTGTGTGTGTGTGTGTGTGTGTGTGTGTGTGTGTGTGCGCGCGCGCACGCGCGCGCACGTGAACATGTGGTGTCTGAAAGGCACTACTTGGGACAGAGCACATTGGTATATCCAATGTCTTAAAATTCTTTGCTAACCTCATACCTGCTTGTTTAGTATGTTGCAAAAAACAAAAAACAAAAAACTAAAAAACAAAAAACCCTCAGGTAACTGCCATGAAACAATCATTGCTTGTTCATCTTTTACATTTGCACTTAATAATTCAACCCTTTTGAGGGCAGAGTGTGAAACTTTAACTCATGGCTAAGACTGCACTGATTGTCAGGGGAAACAGCCTTTCCCTTTCATCTGCCTCTCCTTCTCACATTTCTCTCCAAAGGTTGCATGGCTAGATTTTATCAAACCATTTCTGATTTGGGTTATCTCATGCTTCTACAGGTATAGTGATATGCACTTATTTTTTAGTGCTGGGATCAAACTTTACACATGCTAGACCAGTGTGCTACCATGAGTCATAGCTTCAGTTTTATCATGGATCTTAAAGCCTGAGTCATAGTAAGAAGACTTAGCAGTGAAGGATGCTTCCAGACAGTAGCAACATCTAATGGGGTCTAATAATTCATACAGAAGTAAAAATTAAATCTGATTTCAATAAATTTACAGTAAGTTTTAAAGTATACTTGATAATGACAATCCTATAAATGTTTACTTGTAGAAAAAAATTTGATTAAAAATATAAAATACAATGGGAAAACACACACACACAATTTCTACAGATGTTCATAGGCAAAGTAAAGAGAAAAACATTACCAATTAACAATGAGGAAATAGAGACAAACAGATAATAATTCAATCACAAAGAGACTGACTCTGCATCTTCTATGGAAGATTCCAGGCAAGTTTCTGGCTCTATAGATCCCCATTTCCCTTACTTGTACTTCTATAATCAGAAGAGGTATCAGAAAATTCTCCAGAATACAAAGACACATTTATACACTACACCAGAGAGAGGGAAACAAACCAGCCTGATAGTGCAATGAATAAAAAATTACTCAATTAGGACCGCCCTGTGATAGGTATTTAACAAGGGCTCCATGATGGCAATAGAACACTTGATATCATCTTCAGATCAAGATGTCTAGAGTTACAGAGCTCCCAACTTGCTCTAACTGGAACAAGTATAGAGGATGACAATGGATCTCTCTCCAAGGATGTAACCAATTTGGGAAGGAGCACAAGGGACAAGGTCCTGATTTCACAGCAAGTACCCACACAAGCAATCTTGAGCTCACCAAGGATTTGCAGACACAACTGTCTAAGCTCTTCTGACACTAACAAGCTAGACTTGGGGAGTGAGGAGTCAAATGGTATAGTCTGTTTTAAACAATACACTTTCTGGGAGATTTGGGAGGAGATTACATATTGAGAGTCACGTTTGTGTAGAATGAAACCTCTGCAGTTCATGCAAGCTACTAATCTCTCCTCAGTTGCAGTTCACTGGACTGTTGCAAAAACTGGGTGAAGCATTAAACTGTATATATAATTTTTCTTATCCATAAAATTAGAGCTAGTGAATACTTTTTTAATAGTATTTTATTTTATAATTAACTTAATTTCACATATCAGCCACGGATTCCCCATCCTCCCTCCTCCCATCCCCCACCCCTTCCCCTCAATCCCCCCCCCAACTCCCACCTCCTCCAAGGCCAATTCTCCCCCAGGAAGTCAGCCCAGCCTGGCAGACTCAGCCAAGGCAGGTCCAGTCCCCTCATCCCTACACCAAGGCTGAGCAAAGTGTCTCAGCATAGGCCCCAGGCTCCAAAAAGTACACTATATAGTGTGCATTTTATACCTGCAGTTTATCAAAGTAGCAGGTATGAAGTAGACACACTCAAGGTAAATTCCAGTCTGCATATTATTCTAGAACAGCAATGTTCAGACTTAGCTTCTAGAAACACAAGAATCACCAAGTGAAAATGGTTTATTGTTGTCATGGTGGAAACCTTCTATATCTTTAATGTTTGATTTATTTTTTTAAACAATAAAATAAATGAAGCAGCCACACTATGTTCTGACCACTTTAAGTATTATATAAATGGTAGACAGAACTTCACACACAAAATAGAAAGTTTTATATAGAACGTGAATCTGCACTTCATAAAGCACTTAGAAAAATATTTACAAAAGAATAGCTTTAATCACAGCCTATGAAGACTAACAGAGAAACAATGTCTTAAAGAATGCTTCTTTATAATCAGAGTAAAATGTTTTATCTTTGTAAACTACTAATGTCACTATATATAAATTCTTGGTTCTCAAACTATTTGTCTGGAGCTTGGTGATCTAAAAGTTAGAAGGGATTCTAAGGGACATGGAATCTCATGTACTATAGAAAACCAACTTATTTCAGACTCTACGAAACATTAGTTACACTTCATGCTTTGTGGCCATGCCAACAGTTCCTGTAACCCCGCAGTACAAAAGCAATTACTACAGATAGCATTAATCGACCATACAGTATAGAGATTATCGAACTTTCTCAACCTAGTCACCTCGAATGTTTCGTCTTCTATTCTAACTGTGGTCATAAAATGTGTAGCAGCAGAACCCAGTAAGGCCAAACCATTGGGTGGCCAAGAATTAGCCCTGCTGGGTAAAGGATAGACAAAACATGGAAAGAACCATGTTTCCTGCTGGGTTGATTTGGCCTCTGGCTAACAGCCAACAGACACAGACAGTCTGCAGTACTACAGCCACAAGCAGATCAACACCCTGGCCATCAGACTAAGCCTATAAGAACATTCCCTTTGCATCTCCTAGACAAGTGCTCAGTCTCAGGAGACTGCAGACAAGCCAGGCAAGGCCACTACACTATTACACAATGCACAGTGAGAACAAGTCTCACTGCTACTTGCGTGGGAATACATTTTGCCGTCAATAGACACCCATATACATTACAAGCATCTAGGAGCTGTGTGACACAGTTAATTCTACTTTATTCTTTGCCCTTTTGACTTTTCTGAATGTGAGGAATTTAAAATAATTAAATTTTAATATAATTACGAAATTGGCTTCTTTTAGATAAGGCTTAGTATTTTCATGGAAACCCAATTACCATATTGAGTGTGATGGTAAGCAGATGAGTTTTCTAATACATTTTCCAATTATTCTTAGAAATTCAATCCATTGTCACAGTATCACCTACCATATTTCAATGTGAAATTGTTGTCTATCTCTTCCAATAGAGAGACAGCATTATTATTTTCCAGAGAATAGCACTACTGGAATAGCAGAAGGAAAAACGTTTTCTTCTAAATATAGTGTTGAAACAAGTCTTGCTGAACACACCCCTCAGGTTGGTCTAGAATAATATCACAGTTCTGTATGATGATGCTGTGCTGTGTACACATTGGGATGAAACATAGCTGGGCTCTGGATGGGCACTATGTGGAATTACTGGACTCAGTTACCATGACCACAATACTGTGATCTTTCCACTTAACACGGTATCCCAATAGAAAGGCAAGGAATGAAGCACATCACACAAGCATTTTGATATGTCATTTTCATCCTTTAAAATTTGCTTTTCTATGATTTTCAAAATTGACTTTTTTCTAACATCATGAATTTACAAAACAATTTGCTAACTAAACTCTTATCCCCAAAGAGAAAATTGTGAAGTCTATTTATAAGAAGGATGGAGACCCTTATGCTGTATCAAACCATTTTTTTCATTATTTACAATAAATCAAGTGAGTTATCATAATAGAGAAATTTAAACAGCAACTGACAAATGGTTGGAATCTTACAGTGGACAAGCTTTATGGTAGAGTAAGAAAATAAAAAAAATAACAAATTTACTTCATGAAGTTATAACATTGTTTGCTTCAAAAGAATATATTGTTTCTTTATTGATTTATGTTTGCTTCTTTGCCAAAGGTGACTTTCTTTTGGAAGGCCTACTTCTGAGCTTTTCCATGATCTTTTCCCCCTATAATAACCCACAGTGTTTTGATATAGCAACTTTGGAAGCTATCCTAATACCAGCTGAACCAGCAACTACACATTGTGGTACTTACCCAAGGTAACTAGAAACTGTCCCTACAGAAGCCCACATAACAATGTAGAACAGCTTTATTTCTAAGAGCCAAAACTTTCCAGCAACAAAGAGGTCTTAATCTGTGGATAAACAGCAACTGATGAATCAATGCAAGGGGGTACTGCTCACTGATAAATGAGGTATGAAGCAACGAAAATATTCGGGGGTGTTTGTAAAGCACTTGCCGAGAGTTATGTATGAGGAGGGGACATTTACTCAGAATGTGGGCAGCATTTGCCTCTCTATCTACACAAATGAGGAAAACCTTTCTAGAATGCTGTGGGATGTCTTTCTGTATGCTGTGAATATGTGTTATTCCCATTGGCTAATAAATAAAGCTGCATTAGCCTAGGGCAGGGCAGGATGAAGCCAGGCAGGAAAATCCAAGAGAGATAGTGAGAGGAGAAGGGAGAGGAAGGAAAGAACCTGAACTGCAGTCCAAGGAGCAATGTGTAATGGATGCAAGTAAAGCCAGAGAACATGTGGTGATACATAGATTAATAGTTTTGGGTTGAGTTAAGTTATAAGAGCTAGCTAGTAAGAAGCCTGAGCCACAGACCATATGATTTGCAATTAATATTAAGCCTCTGGATGATTCTTTTATAAGTGGCTGCAGGACGGTGGGACAGGGTGGGGCCAGAGAAACTTACCTCTATACTAGGGAATGTAAGCAAACAACCTTACCCGCAATAGAAAATGGCTTGTATAATAAAGAGGAAACAAGTAGTATGTCACTATTGGAAAGAATTCTGTTTTCTAATAGTCAGATTCTATCATGCTTAATGATGATACAGAATCTGAATTACCTGTTCTGCAAAGTGGGCTAATTCCTAATAAGGACATTTTATGCCACTTCTTTATCTTTGTTCCAATTAATGCAGCAAAGTCAGGCTAATGTTAAGGCACACAAACTCACTGAATCAGGAAATAATAATAACAATGTACATGGAATAAAATAACACACCAATAGGTTCGTCTTCAAGTACTAGTTTCTTACTGTACCTACAGGAACAGCAATATTCACCAGTGTGTTCAACTACTTGACCTATTACCTGTTATTCATCACCCTGAGACTTTAGCTCTTTAACCCCTTTGTTTCATGTGAATTAGATTGGTTGGGAGTCCTGTTGCATCTTTATTAAACAAAGAAGAAACAGTATGTCAAATACCCCCAGCACACCCAGCATGCAGTATACCTCTACAGCAAAGTATTCATGGTGCACTATTTGAAAAGGTAAAGCTACTCAGGTGGATCCCAGCACCCTTCAATGCCCATGCCCATGTGGTAATTGGCTATGCTCACTGCTTATCAAGAGGGTAAATGGCCAGATAATGAACATTTATTGAATATTAATTGTGTCTAAGCAATTGTACTTGAGTCTTCTTATATGACCTAATTTAATTCTCAAAGTAGAATCATGTTATGTGGAAATATTTTTCATATTTAACTCTTCTGAAGCCAACTATTTTGCAAAGGTTTATCTAAGCTGGGAAATGGAGGAGCCTGCATGTAAAATGAGAATGATTTGTTTTCCAGAGTCAAGCTATGTTAACCCAAAATAATGAAATATGTATAATCTGCATACAGTGAGAAGCTCCATGCCCATTGCAAGCAGCTGCTCATTCTTTCAGGGTATTACATTTTCTCTAAAATTAATGGCATTCCCTGTGACATCATATGATATTTACTTGATCCCTTGATCTCTAGTCAAAATGGTAAGCAAGCAGAGATAAGTAGAAAAGCAAGAATGGAAGCACAAAATAATTACCACAAATCTCACTGCAAAGCCAGCAGGCCAGAGAAGATGGCACACTAAAGGGCAAACACAGAGAGGGATAGTGGGGGTGAACTGGGCACTTAATCCCTGGTTAATATCAAATTGCTTTGGAAAGAATTGCATGTGCTGAGATCAGTCACCACTTCTTACTTAAAAAAAATCCTTTTCCTAGAAACAATTCTACCCTTACTGTAGCAGTGAGAAAGACAGTTGTGAAATTCAAGGCAAGTGGGAAATGAATACACTGTAGACCCAACAAATATGCTCAAATATGCGCTACTGATAACAGAGCAGCATTAGAACCCTAATGGATGGCAGCAGAGGTAAAATGGAAGAACTTTCAAACTCAGTTTGAAGAAAAATACTCTCAGTTAAAATATCCACACCACCTGCTTCAGTGTTCCTATTTTTAGAGAAACACCTAACCACAAAATAATGCCAGTGTGAGAAAGTTCTGTTCCTGAAAATGATCATTTCACTGTTTATAATAGTCAACAATTAGGAACCTGATATCTATCCAAAACTACAAACATCAGAGTAGCCATTACAATTATGAATGAACACATTAAAATATTGATGCTAAAGTAAGAAAAGAGATATGAATATATAAATTAAAATGCTCTTAGCTATAATAAAAAACCTTCAAATAAGAACAATACAAGGATATATTAAAGTAACTCGGTTGTTTGAAATATGGTGAAAAACTACATCATATATTCATAAATATATATTTGTGAATTTGGTATTATATATATTATTTAAGATAGAATGAAATAATTGATTGAATGTCCAGTGGCCCTTTAAGATGGGCCCTTGAGCACATATTTCTAGCTCCGTTCATGCTACCCCAAACCTATGCCAATTTTATAGGCAGAGGCACTGATCACTATAAACAAACTTTATATAAATGCTGGGCATGTGACAAGCCTACCAGCTGCATACAAATGATATCTAGGAATTAATATTAAAAGCTCTGCAATCAATTGAATTAGTGACTACAGAGGAGGTCATTAGACCACATCTAATCAATATGCTGTTGCAAAGTATTGTGGGTAAAGACTGTATAGAGAGATCTCATACTAAATTAGTTACTGAGGCACCTTTGTGAATCTGTGGAGAATGATTTGTCATTACACATCAGTAGCTTTCAAACAGCTGCCAAAGGAGGCTCATAGGCATTGGCACCAATACCAATTGACCATTATAAGGGTCCTTTTCTGACAGGGCATGTAAAACTCGATACTGGGAGAAAGCCAGGAAATTGGCAAGATGTCATCAAGGTGATTGTGAAGTATCCAACGCAATCACAAAGTTGAGTAAACAACTCCAGCCCCAAATGCAATTTTGACAAATAAAGAGAGAGAAAACATGGTAAATAAAATCAAAACAAAACTGCCCTCACAGCACATAAAACACCAGCCTCTGTCCATTAACTTATTTACTGAACTCATTTATTGCAAAAGGCATCTGCAGATCTCTTATCTAGTCAATAATTGACTAGATAAGGAAAGATCCTAGGGGACAGGGAGGCATGAGGATTTACCCTAGATAATGATGGGTCAGGATCCTCCTCTTTTCCAATATGAGCCAACAGGCACATGAAAGCTCATGTGGTACACTTCGACTAGTACTGCAAAGCACTTGGCAAAACATATATCATCTAATCTGCTCTGAAACTTTATATTCGATACCTTAATAACTGAACTACAGTGTCTAATCATCATCGGTAATTCAACTAAACAGAGCCAGTTTCCACTCAGTGATACAGCATGACGGGAATTCTGATCTCCTCATTTTCTCTTTCATTCTCTTTCATTCTTCCCCATCTCCCTTCCCTCAGAAGTTTTCTATGGAAATTGTAAGCACAGCTGAATGTGGTGGCTCATATCTGCAATCCTGACTTAGAAGGATGAGGCAGGAAGATCTTGAGCCATGTTGAGCTATGTATCAAGATCCTGTCAGTAAGATTTCCTTTTAAATATAATGGAATATTAAAATACCCACAGTTGAAGAGTGAGTATCTACTACTGGATTCTACAGTTTCCATTTTGGTTTATTTATTATAAAGTGTATAATTTAGTCATGATTATTCATTTTCTCTTTGAAATGAATTTCAAACTCAATTGCAAACATTAATGACCTTTACTCATAGACACTCAGTATACATATAATTAATTATACTTCAATATTTACATGTACTTCTAATATACAACAATTCACTTTTCTTTCTCATTTTCTAATGCTTTTATCAAATATTCTAATTCCCAATTCAATATAGTATGACTCTTCACTATTAAAGAGGAGATAAATGAGTGTTTGTACTTTATCCATCTTGTTTTGCTTTTAGCAACACAACATCTGTGGGGAGCAGGGGAAGCCCTGAGTGAACTTGCAAGGCACATATGAAGTCCTGAGTGAATATGTATTATTTTCAAGTACTCCAAGGCCTTAGACACACATGAATTGACAAAGCCTTCCCTATCCTTCTTCTGGTTCCTATGCAAGAGTGACTGAAGCTTTCTCTTTCTAGATGTTTCCAACCTGAGAGGGTTCACCTACAGAGCCCTCCTACTGAGAGGAGACAGCTCCCTTTTACACTCTGTACATAATAAATGCACTGAGGTGCCAAGCCGCTTGCTTGCTTGGTGCCACCGCATCAGAGTGAGCACACTCAACCTGCTCTCAGCTTTTCTGTACATGTATCTATGAGTCTGTCATTTTTCCATCCCCTTGCTACCCTAGTTAATATTCTAGGACCAAGACATGCTGGAGGAGGCAGACATCATTATCTTTTTTATTTATTAACATTTTTATGGTTTAGTTTCACACTAAAAACTTTGTGACACTTGGTTTTAGCTCTATATTTGAGCAATATTGATGTTTAATGCCATTCTTCAGATCACAACTTTCTCATTTGGCTTGATTAGTTCTTTGTGTTACTTCTCTGTGAATAAATTCTATTAGCTTTGCACCTAATCCATTTTATACTTGGTTTGTACTTCAAAACTCTCTCTCAGATGAAAATTCCATCACTCATTTTTCCTCTTCAAATATTCCACTCTTTTCTGGTCTCTCGTTTGACAATGCCTTTATTACAATCATCACTGAAAAAGTCAAGTGAAAAATTCTTTTACTTTTCCAACCCATCCCCAGTTCCACCCACTTATATGAGTACCTACTCACTGGCTTTGCTTTTTCTCATATAAAAACAAAATAATATTCAAATTCATTCCAAATTCCAAACAATACCGTCTGTCCCCAACCCTATGTGTACATATGGATAGTTGGCCCCATCTTATTTCTTATCAGGGGGGAAAACAAAATGCTCTCCACTAATTTCCATATACACATTAGAATATTTAAGTGTGTTTTATTCTTATTGCCTCTGATTTGAAATTTCAAAATCATCTGAGACAAAATTTTACCAAAGCAAAGGGCTACTATCTATCCTCATTATTTCTTTCATATCATCACTTGATATATTCACTCTATCAATTCATCCATCCATCCATCCATCCATCCATCCATCCATCCATCCATCCATCCATCCATGCATCCATTCATGATGAAACTGTCTTCTCTTAGTTTCTATGACATTGAATTTGTTTGAGTCTCTTCTTATTCTGTAACTAGTTTTATTTTTCTTCCAGACTTGTAGGTATTATTATCATAAGAAATAAGAATGATTTGAAGAGTTAAAGATTTGGAAGATACTCTCAATAGCATAGATACAAACTTGAAGTCATCTTTGTTTTGTTGTCTGTATGTTTCTAATCCGTTGTCCTTCCCTGGCAACCCCACTAACTGCAGAAAAGCAGGATTTAATCCACACAACTGCCTTTCACTAAATGCAATTTCATTGCTCACAAGGCGGTGTTTATTTTCATGTTGACCCAGAAGAACGGACTGGATTTGTCTATCCCAAAGAGAAATAATTGGGGTATCTGCAAGCTATTATAGGACAAGGACAGTTTCAACCTAAGATCTTTCATTTTGAATACAATTTCCCCAATTCTACCCTGTAAAGTCACTCAAACCTGTCTATAGCAGTGATGAATTTAAACAATTTTTATCATAATGTCTCAGACCACAGTAGTCAAACAACATAGCTCTTGGAGATTAGTATACATGCCTAGGAAGATGACAAATTATACCTTACTATCCAAGTACATACATTACAGAGCAGAGTAAGGTTGCTGTCATATATTAAAGCAAGCAGCACTTAAAAGGATGTGAAGAGCAAGGTTAAAAGCAACTATTAAAATATAATAACAAAACACAGGAGAATTTGTGAGAAGAAAAATGTCCAATTCTAATGTAAACCTAGATAGGTTAATAAAATATCTATAGATTTATGAAGACATATTATTTTAAAGTATCTGCAATCAGATTAATCAATATGCTAAGGAGG
The DNA here is from genome assembly GCF_049852395.1 of Peromyscus maniculatus bairdii. Classification (NCBI taxonomy): domain Eukaryota; kingdom Metazoa; phylum Chordata; class Mammalia; order Rodentia; family Cricetidae; genus Peromyscus; species Peromyscus maniculatus. Next base: position 15,091,118 of record NC_134860.1, read on the forward strand.
GCATATTTATTTTCTTCCAAGTTTGAATCTCATCATCACCTTTTCTGCTTATTACCTATCCATACTTAGTACGGCATCCTGTTACCATCAAAGTCTCACTAACCCTCAACACCGAAAGAATACGAGGGATTTTGGTTTGTTTTGTAAGTTTTCACTATATGGCCCAGAATGAGTTCTATATGAAATGGGCATGGTTTGCCTGCCTCAGCCACCCAAGCACTGGCATGACACCTGTCAGCCTGGATTTCAGATATTGCATTATTTTTGACATGCCCATTTCCTCATAACTAACCAGTCATTGATCTTCACTTGGTATAATATTTGGTTATAAATATATCAGATCTTTTGTTTTCATCTTACTATCATTCTCATCTCATTTATTCATGAGTTTTTCTTTTGTTCACATCTATTTTTGCTATGGATTACTATTTTTAATTGAAAGTAGACGTTTTTCATACAATATATTCCAATTACTTTTCCCCTCCCCTAACTCTTCCTAGATCCTCACACATCCTTATTCACCTTTCTTGCTTTCTCTCAGTGGAAAACAAATATCTAGAAAAATAAAATAAGATAAAGTGCAAACAAACCAGAATAGGACAAAAGAAACAAACAAATATTTTAAAAGAGACAAAGAAAAAGCAGAAGCAACACATACAGACATAGAGACTCACATATTCTCACACAAAGAAATCCCATAAAAACATAAAACTGGAAACCATAATATATAAGTGAAAGACCCATGTTTACCTTTTGCTTTGACAGTGTGCAGGGTACATTCAGTACCAGGAACACTAATCAGTAGAGGGGGAAGCTCTAAATCAACACCGGCTTGACTTCTCCACGTTCAATGACTTATGTAGGTGTTGTCTTCATCAGTAAGGCCTCACCATCGGTTTGTCAAGAGAAACCAATAGCCTTGCCAATACCTTAGGATTTTTTTAGGATTTCCATGGGGTCCCATTTCCAACAACATGATTATATGTGCCCTATTCCTGCACTGGAGATTTCATTTGTTAGTAAAATATGTCTAGTTGGGGCTTCATCTCCCTTGTTATTTGATGATTCTGTTTAAGTTTCATTCATAAGGTACAATTTTTAAGAAGCTTCTACTGTATTAGGTTTCCATATGACCTCTAAAATGACCCTTTGTTTTATTGTCCCTCTCTATATTCCTTCCCTTATCCTCTTCTTCCATCCCCCTCCCCATTTTATCCTCCTCTTCCAGTCTTCCCCATTTCATCCATTCATAAAAACATCTATTTTCCCTTCTTAGCAATATACTCCCCCATCCAGTCTCTTACTCTATAACAAATCTCTGTGACTATATGAATTGTAGCCTACTTATCAATGACTTAAAAAGTAATACACACAGATAAGCAAGTGCATATCATACTTGTCTTTAGGGATCTAAGTTTCCTGCCTTGGGATTTTTCCTAACTCCATCCATTTAATTATGAATTTTGATTTCATTTTTATTAAATGTATGAGTAAATAAATATTCCATTGTGTAAATGTGCAATATTTTCTTAATCCATTCATACATTAATAGACATCTAGATTATTGCCAGTTTCTGACTATTATGAGTAGAGCAGCAATAAACATGGTTGAGCAAGTGTCTCTTTAGTAGGATGTAGAGTCTTTGGGTTTATGCTCCAATGATACAGCTGAATCTCGAGGTAGATTGATTCCCAACTTCCTGAGAAACAGTCACACTGACTTTTATAGTGGTTGATAATGTTTGCACTCTCACTAGCAATGGATGAGTGTTCCCCTAACCAGGCATCTTCACCAGAAGGAGCTGTCATTTTATTGATCCTGGCCATCCTAACTAGTATAAGATGAAATCTCAAGGTAGTTTTGATTTGCATTTCTCTGATAACTAAGGATGTTGAACATTTCCTTAAGTATTCTCTCAGTCATTTGTGCTTCATCTTTTGAGAACTGTCTGTTTAGAACTTTACTCCATTTTTAGTTTTTTTTCAAGTTTTTTATATATTTTAGGTTTTAATGCTCAATTGGATATATAGTTAGTAAAAATCTTTAGCCATTTTGTAGCCTACAACTTTGTATTAATGATACTGTCCTTTGACATAGAGAAGGTTTTCAGTTTCATGAGGTCCCATCTATTAATTTTTGCTCTTAATGCTTGTGTTATCAGTGTTCTGTTCAGAAAGTCTTTTCCTGTGCCAACGAGCTGAAGTTCATTCTCTATTTTTTCTTCAATCAGATTTTGTGATTTTTGGAATTATTCTGAAATAATTGATCCATTTGGATTAGAATTTGTTCAGGGTGATAAGTATGGATTTATTTGCATTGTTCAGCATCCAGCCATCCAGTTTTACTAGTACCATTTGTTCATAGGCTGTCTTTTTTTTTCATTGTGTATTTCTGGCTTCCTTATGAAAAATTAGGTGACCATAGACATGTGGATGTATGTGTGGGTTTTCAATTCAGTTCCATTGAATATCATGTCTGGTTCTGTGCCAGTACCACATTGTTTTATTACTACAGGTCTACAGTAAATTTGAGATTGAGAATGGGGATACCTTCAGCAGTCTTTTTATTATTGAGCTGTTTTTAGATATTCTGGGGTTCTTTGTGTTTCCACATGAAGCTAAAAATTGTCTTTTCAAATTTTGTGAAGAATTGTGCAGAATTTTGATGGGAATTGCATTGAATCTGTAGATTCCTTTTGGTGTGATGGCCATTTTTACTACGTTAACCCTACTAATCCATGAGCATGGAAGATATTTCCATCTTCTGATATTTTCCTCCATTTATTTCTTCAATATCTTGAACTTTTATTATACAAGACTTTCACTTGCTTGGCTAGAGAAAGATATAGATATATCATATATATATATATATATATATCATATGCATATATATGTGCAACTATGAAAGGTGTTGTTTCCCTGATTACTTCCTCAGTTTGTTTGTCATTTGTCTATAAGAAGGCTACTGATCTTTATGTGCTAATGTTTTCTACTTTGTTGAAAGTGTTTATCAGCTTCAGGAATTCCCTGGTGGAATTTTTAGGATGGTTTATATATATAATTATATAATTTGCAAATACAGATACTTTGACTTGGTTTCCAGTTTGAATCCCCTTGATTTCCACTAGTTGTCTTATTGTTATAACTCCTAGTGTCCTACTTGGTGGTGGAGATCCTCAGCAGAAGATGCCCATCCATCTCTCTCCAGCATCCAATCTCCGACTTTGCAGTTGGAATCCTCTCACCTTAGAAGCCTACCTTTTGAAAATAGCTTATTTTTAAAGTGGTCCTAGAATAAAATAATTTAAATAAAAACAAAATAGACCTACCCTCTGCTGAGATGCATGTCTGGGGTTTTCCATCTGGCATGAGGTTCATGAGCTTTTTCTAATGTCTAATCTGATAAGTTCTATATTCTAGTAGCAGGGTCTACTTCATCCATCCTATCTGCATGTCATCTCATATGTCCTATGTGTCCCAACCATATAGGACACCTATGGATGAGGTAGAGGGAAGGAGATAGGTAACCATATACTCCATAAAAATTTTCTTATAAACACAAAAGTAATACAACTTCCCTCCACCACCCTCTTTACAGAATGGAGAGGGGCCACTTTCCTGACTCCTGAATACCAAATGTGTTGTACATCTCACAGGAGGACACACCCAAACTTTTTCCATTCTTCTCATAGTTACCCCCATAGCATACCTGTCAATCATAAATCTCCTTTGAAAGTAGCAAATGTTGTCCCACTTTCATATAAATTTTAGTTCTACCAAGTCCAACTTCTCATGCATCAAGTACTATATGGAATAAAGTAAACACATGTTTTAAGAGTGCCCTAAAATTGTTTTATATTTTTATCCTCTTCTTAATCATGTTTATCTTTCTGAGGAAGCAACAAAAACTTTCAGACAAATTTATCATGACCCATTCTAGGAACCCAAAAATGCCACACATTTTAACATAAATATATTTTGACTATCATACCAAATTTTTATATTATAAAATAATATTAATGAATGAATTATATTAAAACCATTTTCATTGTGTCTCAGCAACTGACAGCTACAGCTTTTTAAACTGTTCAGTTCTTTTTGCCTCACTCATAGAGCTGTGGTTGCAGTCACAGGGTGGTTCTTATAGGGGTTAAATGACTTGCCTACAGTCAAATACTTAGGTAGAATGCAGCCTGAGATAATATGACTTATGAATTCAATTTGTTTCCAAAATACGTGGTTGAACTCTAATATCAAGGAAAGAAATTCAGTCCCAAACCCTGAAAATCTAGCTCAAGTCCCCAAACAGAACCCATAGAATAAGCAACAAAATACTGTGTGGAACATTTCCACCAAGTTTATCCTCACTGGCTTTTACCCTAACTGGGTAAAAGGAATAATCAAGAGGCTTTAGCAGGTTTAGAAGAGGGTCTCATGACCTCTTAAGCTTGTGCATTCCCACAAGAACCACCAGGAGGTCATAAAGAGGCCTGCTTCTTTCAGATAAGAGGTTTGGATAAACTGTCAGATGAAATTATAGACAAGAATATCTACATGAGCCAAGATTCAGACTCAGGGTTTCTCAAACACTTTCATCATCCTAGCCAAGCAATGTGTACAGAATTCAGCTGTGTTGATGAGTGCCTGATGAAGCAGATGATGTGTTCTTACAGTAGAAATAAAATGGAAGCCCAAGACCTAGCCAAAGAGCCTTCAAATGCAGGTGAAAAACAACAACAAAAAGATGTGACAGATTCAGCACATATTGGGCCAAAACACATACACCAGAAGTCTATGAGTCTACAGGACAGAACATGTTCAAATATATGCATATTTTCACACACCTCTCTCCCTCAAGCTCCTCTTGTGTCCTCCCAACTCCCTCACAAATTCATGACCTCTTCTTTAATTATTATTACATACATATGTTTATATATGTGTGAATTTATATTATATATGTATATGTAATATATACATCAGTTTATAACACACACACACATATATATATATATAGAGAGAGATAGGGATAGAGATAAAGATAGATAGATAGATAGATAGATAGAGAGAGAGAGAGAGAGAGAGAGAGAGAGAGAGAGAGAGAAATTGGTGTGTAACTGCTAGGTCAGGATTACCCTTAGAAGGCTATCTCATACATTCTTGTCCTATGCCCTATGATTAGGGAAAGGAGCAATCATAGTCCATAATAATCCAAGGTTCTTGTGCCATACCACAGAATACATAAGAGCACACACAACATGGCATTAGGTTTCATGCTGTTGTTAGCAGTATTATCAATAGACTATGCCCAGGAACCATTTTGAACAGTGTACGGTCTAAATGATGCCTTTGGTGGAGATGACTGGCACATGCTGGTGTTTCCAAGAATAAGTCTCCTGTGCTTCAGGATGACCAAGCCAGTTGCTATGATCCAGCTTCTCTTAAATGGACATATCTCAGTAGTGTATGCCTTGTTTACATCATATTAATCTGAAAAACTCTTATTGTTCTCCAATTTATAGACAGAGAAACAATATGAAGTGAATATGCATTGGATCCAATCATTGTTGCAAAGGGAGTCACAACAGTATCAAGATCCAGAACTCAGGTCTGTAGCCAAACTTCCTGGGTTGTTGTTATTCCAGCTCTAACCCTGTATACAAGACACTGTGCAGCCTTTTTCTTTCAATGTCCTTTTCTGTAAAACATGGCTAACTAGAATCTATCTCATATCATACATTGTATAAATTAATGTCTCCAAAGATATGATAGATACTTTAATGATTCTGGCTATTAATAAAATAGCATTATATGGGAAATACTGTTTTAAGTTAACTACTAACAATATAGATGTTTACATATTTTACTAGACACATACCTTATTAGCAATTGAAAATTTTAATGACAAGTTTGTTTTTTGAGAAGACTTTATATTATTTTAATGTTTTTGAGAATCCCATATATAAGTTCTGTATTTTTACGCTTTCCTCTCCCATTCCAACTCTTCCTGTGTACTTCCATTTTTCTATCAAATTCATGACCTCTACTTTAATTATTGTTACATATACATGTTTATATATGTTAATCTGTATATATAACCTACTGAATCAATTTGGTATTGATACATATGAGTATTTCTTTAAGGAAAACCTTTCAGGATTGGATGACCTATATAGAGCTTATACCCAAAGAAGACTAATTCTCACTCTCTTAGCACCTATTAATTGTCTGTAGGTCTTATGAAGAGGTAGGGCCTTGGAAGAGTCACCTTTCCATACTTCAACTGGTGTTGTCCTTGTGCAGGTCATGGCTAGTTGACCATATTTTTGAGATTTCAGGAGTTCAGTTTCCCTGTCATACACAGAAGATACTATCTCACAGAAGGCTTCCTAGTTCTTGGAGTCTTACAATTCCCCCACCTCATGATGTTCCCTGAGATATAGGAGTAGTGTTATAGATGTATTAGTTGGGGCTGGGTAGCCCAAAAATTATGTGCATTTGATCAGCTGTGGCTGTATGTAATGGTCTCTGGTATGGCAAAAGAAGCCCTTTGATGAGAGCTGCACTTCTCTGTGGCATTAAGGATCGCATTAAGAATATAGTTAGAAAAGAGACTGGCTTAAAAAAGGGGCAGTTGTAGGTTCTTTAGAGATAGCAAACAATTATTCTGTAAATAGTACTTTTCTGAACTGAAAAATACAAAAGAAAATGCTACTATATTTCTTACATTATTTATAGTTCACATTAAAATTGGCTGGGCTAGATGTGGGATACTATGAAGTTGTGTAGAGATGGCATTATAGCTTGAGTTTTTTTCATATGCATAAAGTTAATAAAACATAGGCTCACTTCTTACACATTGAAATTCATTTTGAAGGGGCCCTGCATATCCTCTGTATTCTAAGGCTATAATATGGGCATTATTCTAACCATCCATCATTCTGGATTTTTTATTTGGAAAATCAGCTTTCAAAGATTCATTTTTTTTTGTCCAGTTGATTTTTTTAAAGCCTAAAAAATTAAAAAAAGAAGACCAAGCATAAATCAAAGATAGACTGAATCTGATATGAAACAAATACAGTACTAAGATGAAAATCATCTATTCAAAGAAAGTTGAGAAAGCCAGGATTTGCAAAAATCTCAAACAATAATATTTTTAAATAATTGAAAAATGAAATGCTTTATAACTTTCATGCTAGAATCATTAGTATTAGAAATAATTTTCATTGCCTCCATATCCTTATTTATTGAAAAAATGTAAATATGCAATATGCAATATCCAATATCCAATAAGCTATCATCTAAAATATTCAGTGGCTGATTGTCTTCATTTACACAGGCAAAAGCAGTAGCCTTCTTTGGTGCACATTTATTCATCTATACTTTTCAACAGACTAACATGTTGATTAACACAGTGCTAAATTCTTTAGCATAATTGTCTCTTCTCAAAATGAGCCTGTGTGGTCAGTGTTGTTTCCAACATTTTTATGGGAAAAAAATCAAGCATAGGTATTTGATTAGCTTATTGAAGTTCACACAGGAAATGAGATCAATAATAACTTGAACAAAATTCTGATGCCTAATAAATTTCTCCTCTTTATAAATGTCAGGTTCTACAATTAAATTCCATTTCTAACATCATGGTTCTACCATATTTAATACAATGATTACAATGAGCTTGGACTTCAGACAGTGTTGACCTATCAGTATCAGCTGTAACCACAGTGTCCTTTATCTGGCCAACTGTCACCTGTACTATAGGATCAATAGCAAGACTTTGTTCCAACTCTACATAGTAATTGATTTCTGCAGACCCTTTCACAGATTGAATTCCTTATATGTTACTACCCTCCCTAGTCTATGTCACCAGCTCAGCCTTTGTTACAAAAGGAGGATCTGGAAGATATACAGAGTACAGACAATAAGAAGAGACAAGCTGGTAGCAGAACTCAAATAAATTAAAAGAGAGTGAGAAAAGAGAGACAATATATAGGATATGAAGCTGAAATTTGATTTTGCAGGGCTTCTTTGTGTGTGTACATGAACCAACCACAATAGATCATCGTCTCCCCAAACCTGGAGGATTCACTAAACAACTTTCTGAACCATAGCTGCACCATCGGACTTGGAGGGGAGAGAGTGATTTGGGGTATAAGGGAGCCATTTATAGATTTCTACCCTTCTCTCTGCTGACCACTCAACATTTGCAAATTGAATTTGAGCCAATGCTATGGGTCTCCAATAAACAGCAGAGCAAATTCAAAGATCTACCTCTTTCAACCTCAAGAAGCTCTGCTCTACAAAAGAGGTTTGTTGTCAACACAGAGATAGGAGAACAAGAGTCACCTTACCAATGACACTGAACATTTTTATCTTACCAGTGTCTGTCTTCACTAGAAGAGATCTTCTAGTGTGTGAGCAGGGGCTGTACCCTCTTCTGGGTTGTTGGTTCACTGGCTTCTATTTGGACATTGCTAGCAACCCACAGAATACTAGTGGTATAATAAAAGTTCATTTTTTTCTCTTTTATGCACAAGGTAATATAAGTTTCTTTGCCTCCCTATTAATTAATCATGCCATGTAACACTGAAAAGTGGGAGTAATACTAGCCATAAAGTTTACAGAGTTTGCTCTGAAAATGTCCTTCCTTATTGCCTGTCTTTTCTTGTTGGCTAACTATAAAGAGAACCCTCAAGAATGCCTTAGAAACCCAATATTATAGATGATTATGACAATTGTGCCAAGAAGCCTGCCTTCTGTCCCACACCTCACTTTACCTATATCTGAATAGCTATACATTTAATCCATCCTTTACATATTTTGGGTGAATTAATTACTACAGAGTTTTATTCATTCTAATTCATAATGATATTGCAGGAAATCAAGATACAGAAAGGAAGGACGGAATATTATCCTCAAGAAAAAAAGAGATCCGCAAACAGAGTGCAGAGGATAAAGCCTTTGATGCTTCTGGGAAATATGTGGTTGTAACTAGAACAAAACTAGTCTCTTGCAGAATAAGATAGAAACTGAAGAAACATTGATTTGTGATCATTTTATCACCATATTTTTATCTACAGATGTCTAAATCTATAAAGTCTGACTAATTAAATGAAGTCACTGCAGAGGCAGTTTTCTTGAATAATGTATTTGACACCTCACAAATGCCAGCATAAGAATAATACAAATCCTGGTGACCTTCTAGAATACATCAGGATTCATTTTTAAGGCTGTCTTTTGAAGTTGTGTGATGTCCCTGTTCATTTGATACTCTATTCTTAATAGTCAGATATTGGAAACAACCTAGATGTCCCTCAATAGAAGAATGGATGAATAATTTGTGGTACATTTACACACTGCAATATTATCCAGCTATTAAAAAATGACATCATGAAATTTGCAGGTAAATGGATAGAAATAGAAAAAAAAAGCATTCTGAGTTAGGTAACTCAGACCCAGAAGGAAAAATATAGATTGTATTCAAATATATAGCTGATAAGTCAATGGTAACCAAACTACCATTGGTAGAAGCACAAAAATTAGTTTATAGAGTAAAGAACTATGGTATATATAGAGATCTCCTTAGGAAAAGGAAATAGAATAGATAGATATGGATGGATTATTGGGTGGTCTTAAATAGGAGGATCAAGTCGACAGGGGGATGGGAGGGACACAAGGGTAGAAATATGGAGAGAGAAGCTAATATTAAAGAGCTTTCGAGAAATAGTATAGAAATTTAATGCAACGAAATCTTTCTAAAAACAAATGAATATATGAAGGTGCTCTAAATGAAATCACCAAATAATGGGAGAGACAGAGCTCCAACTGGACATCTATTGTCACTAAATGAAACTTCCAGGATCGGGACTGGGTTACATACAATCAAGTTGTTGGCCAAAAAGATCCCACTGGAGTCCACAAACAACCCAGACTGTTATTGACAAGACCACAAACAGACAGCAAGGACTCACTGCTGAAGATAACACCTATACAACTCATTGAACATGGAGAAGTATAGATTGTGCCTACCTAGAGCCTTTACCTACATTCTAGCATATTTGGTATAGGAAGGTACTCTGCATGCTAACAAAAGAGAAATGTAAAGGCCAAGCCAGCCATGGATCTACAATGGTGTCCCACCTGCAAAGTATGCCCGGGCAGTGTTGTCACAGAGCTTGTGTGCCAAATATCTAATTTGACTTATGGCCTATACCATGAGATGGAACCCATACCCAACACTCCTTGGATGATCAAGAAGCAGGGACTAGATAGCCCAGAGACCTAGGGTAAAACTAAGTATTACTGTTATAAAAATGTACTTATAAAATAACTCCTAATGATAATCTGCTATCAGTGCCATGCTCAGCCATTATCAAAGGCCCACAGTCAGACATTAGACAGAGAGGGATAGACCTTAGAACACTCAGCCATATATGGAATGTCTGTAACAAATACCCACCTCAGGGCTCATGGAACCCAACAGAAGAGGTGAAAGAGTGTAAGAGCCACGTGGATGGAGGACACCAAGAAACCAGGCCCTCTAAATCAGTATGATGAAAGCACATATGAACTCACAGAGACTGAGGTAGCATGCACAGAGCCTGCAGGAGTCTGCACCAGATTCTCTGCTTATATATTACAACTTCCAGTTTAGTTCTTTTATGGGATTCCTGAGTATGTGAACAAGTGGGTCTCTGATTTTCATGTCATCTCTTGGACTTGTTTCCTTCCATTTGTTTGTCTTGTCGAATGATAATGTGTTGGTTTTTGTTTTATCTTATTATATTTTATTATTAAAAAAGAAAGAACATATGTTATGTTTTTATTGAATATTCTATCATGGTCTTAGAACTATTACTTTTCTCCTTTAAGCATTATTTTGCTTTAATGAGGAGACAAAAAAATATTTATATCACTGTGTTGATGAAAGGGGTTAAAGACATGATACATCTAGAAGTCAGTATTATGAAGACTTTGATATGTTTGAAAGAAAATAAATATTAATTCCTTAAAAGCATATTAATGTTAGAACTGCTTGGGATACAGCTTTAGATGCAAGTAAGATACTGATTTCCGGGTGGTAGTGGCGCACACCTTTAATCCCAGCACTTGGGAGGCAGAGGCAGGCTGATCTTTGTGAGTTCAAGGCCAGCCTGGTCTATAGAGTGAGATCCAGGAAAAGGCACAAAGCTACACAGAGAAACCCTATCTTGTAAAACCAAAGAGAGAGACAGAGAGAGAGAGAGAGACAGAGATACTGATTTCAAGTGTTAGTATTTGGTTGTTACCACAGCTCATATTCTGTTAGAATCATAAATGCTGAATTAGGAATAAAAATATGGATCATGACTGAAAGCCAATATGCCTCATAGGCATTCCAGGACTCCTTCAGCCTTTTCCCTTGCTGTGTGGCATTGACCATGAAGCTCCTTTTACTTCACTCTCTATTTGATGTATTAATGAATGTGCTGTGCCTCACCCATCTTGGATGCTGACCCTCTCCTGAATCAGGGGTTTTGACTACTATGGACTCCCACACCCTTCTCTCTTTGTTAGTGATTATCCTTTTCTCAGCACTATACAAATTTACTGAGACTGTTGCTTTCAAAGAACAGCCCATTTCGCCCATGCTGAGCAACACCAATACCATAAGCCCAGTGACCTCACTCATTATACTAGTAGACATCCAGTTGATGTTCCACTATGGCCCAGACTAAGCAGAAATATACTACAACCCCTTGTTAACATACCTTACCAGCATTTATATATAAACTGCTTGGGAAGATTGTTAAGCCAATTCAGTGAATCTTGGGTGGGGATGAAACTAACAAGTTCCCTATGGATACCAATGCTGTAAGACCATGGGCTATATTTTGATTCAAACAATACCTAATGTATTGGTCTTCCCTTTCAGTATATATTAAGCTTTGATATTAATTCCTCAGCTTTACTGAGGAGCCTCTTAGTATTTTTTAACATCTCACTCTCATACATACTTCCTGTGTGTCTTCTAACAAACTATACCCTGGTATTATGATAAACACATGGGCTCTGCTGTGAAACAATCTTTTTGTACACTGTGAATATGTGTTGCAGTCATTGGTCTAATAAAGTGCTGAATGGCCAATAGGTGGGCAGGTAGAGGTTACATAAGATTTGTGGACAAGAAGAGAGAGTAGGTAAGAAGAAGGGTGGAACTATCAGTTAGATGTAGGGAAAAGCAAGATGAAAATGCTGTGCTGAAAAAAGATACTGCCTCATGGTAGAGCATAGATAAGAAATATGGGTTAATTTAAGTTGTAAGAGCTAGTTAGTAACAAGCCTAAGCTACTAGCTGAGCATTTATAATTAATAATAAGTCTCTGTGTGGTTATTCAGGAGCTGGCCAGTAGTCTCAATGAAAAACTCTACCCACAGAGTCTCTTTCTTGACCCATGTCCATGCAAGGTTCATAATTCAGATTTACAAGACTCCTAACTATCACTTGAATTTTGCTGGAGCTAAAATTTAAATATTTTCCCAATGGCCCTTGCATGATTCTTGTTGTCAGAATGCTTCATAATGTGTAATATTTAATATGTATGTTGTTAAAAAATATTGAGCTCACAGTTCTGGAAGTGTCTGAGCAGGACTTCTTATCTTCTGTTCGGAAGGTTTCAGGCTGGTGGTGACCCATTTGGGAAAGCAGAATGCAAGCAAGTGCTGAGAATAGCCAAAGGAGTCAAGCAAGATGGCAGGTTTACCCTGCTCTTTTGTGAGCAAACTTACAGCTCTGAGGGGCCATGGAACCTTCACAACCACTAACACCTCCCAAAGATTCCTTCACTGCTCCACAACATGCCGTTTGGAGCCAATATTCCACTTTAGTGTTTTCAGAGCTAGGCCATTGTGCACCATAGCCCTGACTTGGGTGCTCTTCCTTGCAGGTCAGGCTTCTTTTGAGGACTGGCAAGGGAGTCAACAGTTGATTAATTTGCATGAGAGATGAAATAACACCCCTGTTGAAGCTTTCATTCTCATTAAAGTGTTGAAAATCAACCCAAAATGTCATTAGCAATTAGCACGGGTGGAAGGTTGGAATTATATGCAAGAAAACAAGCATTTTTCAGAGTGTTCTGCAACTACATCTGGGTGCAAACTATTATACTCTCTAAACATTTCTGGAAATAAGCCATTTCCACAGGCGCAGAGCAGAAATCTGATCCTGATTTTATATTATGTTTTAGTTAAAGAGAAAAACAGATTTTTAAGTTAGCTCACTGGAATTGCCAATTACCCTAGTCAATGGGAAATTACGAGTGTGTAAAGCATGAAAGAGTGAATCTGGCTATAGTCTCAGCTTAGAAGTTAATATTTTCACTCAGCTACTTGGCTGATTGTGTTTCAGCTTTGTGGATTCATGCACTTATGTTCCAACTAGGGGGAAGGAAGAAAAAAGGCTACATGCTCTACCCACCTAACACTTTTTTTTTCAAACACTGAGGGCTATCTTTAACAAAGGGTTTTCCTCACAAATTACATAAATATCTAAATCAAGAAGAATTGCTCCTCATTATCCATCCTTTAGCAAGGTGATCACACACCTGGAATGCTTCACACCTGGTGTTTCAATAGGTTCATTATGAGAATCAGCACTGTTCTATTCTGTAAAGGTTCTCCCCAGTAGTGGCATCACGCATCTGAAAGAACATCTGCTTGAGATTGCAGCTGGTACTGCCTGGAATCCAAACTGGGCCACCCACCTTTGATTGACACCATTCCTTTAGTGATTGAGTTGGCATTTTGTTTACCTAGGTGTGTCACTGGGCATCCAAATAAAGAGGGTCTGGCCACCGAATTAGCAAATGCCTCTTAGGATTGGACTTTCTTTACATTCCTAGATTTTGGGAATGCATACATGGTTCCCAAAAAGAACAGATGTGAACAGCTTTAGCTTCTCATGTACTTTCTGTGATGGCAGAGGGCAAGTAGTCTCCCTTACACTGTGTAAGCCTTAAAATAGGACTACTGTGCAAAAAATTCCTGGATACATTCCTGACCAAAATGACCAACTATGAAAGACCTCCAGTGAGGAAGTGAGGATAAGTGTTCCTCAATGATGTCAAGAAGGTTGGAAGATTTCTACCAAGGAACTTGTTACAATTAACTCAGCACTGAACGTCATTAAGTCATTGCCAATGGTGTTCTCATGTGTATCTGTCTCTTTAGTTCTCATTCTAGGAGTTCCTTAATATAAGGAGGAAACTAACTTATTTTGTAACAATATTTAACTATCAAATGCAAGTAAAGTAGGTATATTAATTATGAAAAATAAATGCCAAATCTCTGAATATCATCATATAGAATACTCAAACTTTCACATTTAGAAAAACAATTCTTATTCAAGGTTTTTATTCACTGTAAAGTACTTCCTACCAGCAAACAAAGTCCATTGTTGAAATTTTGCATCCTCCCGTCTGTATATTATTATATTATGAATAAACATCATTAGCTCTCAAATTTAAACAATAAACACATATCAGAATTTTATGTATCACTACATCCAACCAATGCAGCCAATTCATTATGAAATGCCACTGATTTTTGTAAGATATATAATGATTTCAAAGAGAATAAAGTGAACAACTGAGCATCTTAGAATTGATGAGCCTCGCTAATGGAAAGCACAATTAGAAAGGTATGTGATTAGAATTGTCTTAAGTACAATGGAGAGCAACAGCAGACACCTCTATTTACTTGATCTATATTTGCTTATTTACAAACTGATGGTCAAAGACTTATAGATTACTAAAAGAACTGTTTTCCAAATTTCTTCTAAATAACAGGAATCAACTGCTGCTCAGAGAGGGAAGTTGAATTTCCATCAGAAAGAAGACCATTCTTTGAAAACAAGACCAAGTCACATTGTTTTCCCCAGAGAAGGGATTGCAAAGGAAACATTAACACTTCAATATTCTTAAAACCAGAAGTAGACATAAAAATGAGCTACTACCAAAATAAGAAAGAGTGAGAAATTATAGTGGGAAATGGTACTATATTGCCTAATACAACCTGCCAAACTGCAAAAAAAAAAAAAAAAAAAAAAAAAAAAAAAAAAAAAAAAAAGATTCCCAATTTTTGTAAGAGCATGTATTCCCATTGGCCTGCAGGGATATCTGCTTTGCTAACTCTGGTATTGACTCTGCCTCCCTCTATCTTAGAAATGTCCTAGTTTAAACTATGAGTGATAAAGTCACTTTGTCTTACTTATTCCTTATCTGCCATTAGTGCTTGTAGTGCCCTGCTTTGGGGCTAGCTTCACCTACACACTTTATCTTATGTCTATAGCTAGATCATTATTTCTTTAAAACTATTTTTCTGCTTTTTCCTTTTATTCTTTCCTTCATACATTACATTCTGACTGCAGTTTCTCCTCCCTCCACTCCTTCCAGTCCCTCCCCTACCTCCTCTGTTCCTTCAGATCCACTCTTGGTCCATTTCCCTTAAACACAAAGAGCAGGAATCCCAGGGATAGCTGCCAAACATGGTCTAACAGTATATAATAAGACTAGGCACAAACCTTCATATCAAGGCTGGATGGGAAGTCCAAAAAAAAAAAACAACAACAAAAAAAAAAACAAGCTAACAAAATAACCACAGCATGTATGCACAGGACCTAACTCCAACCCATACAGAGTCCATGTTTATCACTTGCTTCATTCTCTGTGAGCCCCTATTAACCCTGCTTAGTTGATTTTGTGGGCCTTGTTCTTGTAGTGTCCTTGACCCCTCTGGCTCCTATAATCCTTCCTCTCCATCTTCTCTGGGGTTCCCCTGAATCCACCTAGTGTTTGCTTGTGAGTCTCTTCATCTACTTCATCAGTTGCTGGATGACACCCCTCTGATGACAATTAGGCTAGCTATACTTTGAGAATTTTGTACCTTGTAAAAAAAATCATATTCAGTCCCTACTCCCACTCTTCCCAGACCTACTCCAAATTCCCTTCTCATCTATCTTTATGCCCCCTCTCCTTTTCGTTGAAGTTATAAATCCATAAAGACCACTCTGAGCTGGGTAAATATTCATGAATGCTCTATTCCATTGGGAGCATGGTCAACTTATCAAAGGTTACACTCATTGAGAAAATTGTCTCTCCCTCTCCATTCAGCTAACAGTTGTCAATAGCTCCATAACTATGGGTAGTATGTGCAACTCCCATCTCAAGTGCCGATTTTGTCTGGCTTGAGCTTGCACTGGTCTTGTGCATGCTGTCATAACCATTGTAATTTCATATGTACAACTGTCCTGCTGTGTCCGCAGCACAGTCTATAGTCATCCATTGTCTCTGGCTCTTACACACTTCTTTTTCTTCTGTGGCTATGTTCTTCTTTAATGATTATTTTGCTAACAGCTGCCAGGTATGAGAATCAGAGGTTACACCATGTCATTCAAAGTGATGGTTCTACTGACTCTAGACAGAATCTCAGTGGTTTCTGGTATATGGTCTATCTACTACCTCCTTGTGCCAGTGGATCTATAATTAGAAAAAATAATATAAAGTAGTTGGGTGCTCACTTAGTCCTGAGCAAGTGGGACTGGGTTGGCTTTATGATATTAGACATCCATCTTGATCATTTTGGTGACTCTAGAAACTCAAAAGCAAAAACAAAACAACAAACGAACAAACAAACAAAACAAAACCACTTGCCCCAGAAGAGTATCCAAGAACCTAAAGACAGTCTGATACACTAGTCTTCAGAAGTTTGAGTAACAAGGTCCTTTTACCATAACTCTTCAAACCCATGGATAACTCTAAAGACACGTCCTTAACTACGTCAAATTTGTGAAAAAAAATTTCATTTTTAAGACAGAAATGTATTAATTATTTAAAATAAGAGTAATGGGGCCAAAGAGATGCCTCAGCATTTAAGAACACATACTTCTATGGCATAAGATCTGAGCCTGGTTCCCAACAACCATTAGTAGCTCATAACCACCTGTAACTCCAGATCCAGAAGATCTGAAACCTTCCTCTGGACTACATGTACACCTAGACTTACATACCCACATTCAAACCCACATACTTCTATTTAATTAAATAATACAAATGTCCCTTAAAGAAAAATCACTCAGCCCACTACTTGATCAAAGGGGATAATGGTGTAGTTCAGAGACAGTGCCTAAGTTTAATTTTCAATACCAGAAAGAGAATACATGCTTCAATAAAAATGCATTAAAAAAATTCACAATTAGTAAGAAGAGTTACATTGATTCACAATTTTTATGTTCGGTTCATAGGTGGAGTCTCAGATCTCTTCCATGCTCCCACTTTTGCAATCTCACAGGTCATGTGACATGTAAAAAGCATCACTATACATTTGTGAAATAACAAATAAAACAATAATCGGTCAGTATTACTCTGGAAATGGTTGCCTCCCCATGAAGTGCTAAAATGCTTTGGAGATCTAAGGGCTCCTCAAATGCCTTTTGATAGTCACTGTCCTAACTAATGCATGGTTTTCAACAACACACTCATCAAATGAATACTCACTTTATCTTTTCTCTGTTAAAAATACTCATTCTGTTACATTCAACTTCATTGACGATTATTGCCAATATAAATAAACTTTAAAGCTAAAGCTTCTGAGAGATAGTAAAGGTGAAATGGATTACACGAAGTATAGATATGATTTAAAAAATTATCAGATTTGTTTCTCTAATTTTGAATGCTGGTTTAGCAAAAACTAAGATGAAATAAAGATAATGAATAGGATCTAATTTATCAACACCCTGAGAACTGTGTTTAATAAATACAATGCTAAGTACTATCCTAAGCAGTGTCTTTTATACTCATTCATAAGAGCAGCCCAAATATACCATTGCTGTTTTATAATTGAGAAAAGTAATTGGCAGAGAAACTAAACATTTTCCAACTATTTTGCAGTAAGTGACCTAGTAAGTAATTAAACAATGGCTTCTGACTCTAATGAACAGGATGCCAGGCTGCCCTGCCCTTGACCTTGACTATCAGTGTGGTGGCTTCCACAGCTATTTGGGGGGGGGTTGGAAATTTTTCTGAAGCATCAAACAGCCCCCCTATCTTCCCTTAAGGATAGTAAAAATATTTCAGTCAGTTCTCTCAGTTTTGAAGGTATTTCTTTTGTAGTTATTATCTATGATCTATACATCAATAGGTTCTTTGAAAACAAGAAATAGTGTTCTCTATTTTGGTGACTTTAAAATCTATTTGACTAATACACATAAAATAATCACAGTTCTGACATAAAGTGAGCTATTCCAAGCACTCTTTCTAAAGCCATTTTATTTTAATAGTCTAGATATATCATTGAGTTAATATTAAAAAATGATATTGTTGTTATTATACCTAATATATCCTGGTACAATGTTAATACTGATTTATGTATGTTAGAAAATGTTTTGGCTTATAGTTTCTAAGCTACTCATTAACATAGTGCTTTGAAGGCAACAGAGAGAAGATTATCATTGTTATGCTGAATTTGCAAATGAATTCTGCATCTGAAGAGATTAGACAGAGTGCTATAGAGAAGAAAGCTTCCTTCAACGTCAGGTTCTTTATCAAAATGGAATTCAGATGGCTTGACAGGGACTCTTACATAATCTGCTGTGGGTCTGAAAGGCCCATATGTGGAGGAGGTTCTGACCAACTAGCTGGGTAGTTTATATATATACAACTAGGAAGTGTATAACTGTAGTTAGAAAATCTCTGAGGGGTGGCAATACTTCCACAGACAAAAGGTCTGTGGTCATCTATATCACAGGTGATTAAGTTATGGAATGAATTGGTCATACAGCTTAGTTAGAATATAGTAGATTTCCTGTTTTATATTCATTTTCCACTACAAAATATTTGACCTCTGTTTACACATCTGTCAAGTGATCTGAACAAGCTATCTAGCTGTACATCACCCATGCTTTGTAATTTCATTACAGTTTTGTGGAATATGTGAATCCACAAATGATACTTTCTATCAAAGTAGTGAATGCAATTTATGCTGCCATTCATGCTCTGATTCTTGGTCCCAGTGCCTTTCTCCAAATAGAAACCTATGTTGTGATTGCCAAAGTAGGGATAACTGGAGTCGAAAGAGTGACCATGATCATGAATTAATACTGATGTCTTAATGATTCACTGAGAAAACTTAAAGTATTGCAAATTCATGGTCCATGAGAGACAGGAATAGCAACTGGGGGGGGAGCATTTCACACTAAGGTTTTAATTATGAAATCAATATTTGAGACCCAGTTGAGACACAAATTATATTTGTTACCTAGAAAGTATGTTATTGTTAGCTTTGCTGGCCATAGTGTACCAGGAAGTCAACTAATTTTAATGGGGTTGGACCCTGAAAAAGAAACTCTCCTTGCCTTATCCACACTTGGTTCTTTTTACCTCTTCTCTTATTCAGTTCAGGTAGGCAATGTTAATACTCATTTTATTAGTATGAGTAGAAGATACTCACTGAAGCCAGACAACTTTCCATAGCCACATGGGCACAAACCATGGGGGTGGGCTTGATCAAGATTTCTTTGTTACTGAAATTTGTATTTGAATATATTAGACTATCTGTGGGATTTGAAGAGCCCACTATGAAATGACTACTTATAGAGCCTGTTCAAAAATTTTCTCCAAAGAATAGCAGAACATTTAGCTGTTGGGCTGTTTTGACTGTGGGACACAGTGAAGCTCTGATGACAAGCTCCATGAACCAAAATAAACAAACAAACAAATGAAAACCTGCTCTGGAATGTTACTGAAATAATAACAATAATATGAAGTGACATCTTAATTTTTGTGGAACATAAGGATTCTTACAGAAGCTACGACCATCATAGAAGCAACCATAGTCCACTGTATATGTTCCTCGCATTTATGGAGTGAGCTGACTAAGTTTGTAAGTGCTAGGAAAGGGCTTGGGAAATCCTTTTGACCTACACACACACACACACACACAAAGAGAGAGAGAGAGAGAAAGTAAATAAATAAATAAAATAAACATTTATAAAGTAACCTAGATACTGATAGAGAAAGGCACCATTGACCTTTGTCCTTCACAGTTACATGCATAGTTCAAAACCTACATGCATATAACACACATACACCCAAGTATACACACACATATTCATACATACATATGTACACAAATACTTTACACACATAATAAATTGAGATAAAAAGTAAAATAAATTAACTTAAAAGTACTATAAAAACACCTGCATTTGTACTGAACATACATTGTTTCTTTTTCCATCTCATTATTCCCTAACTACCTACCACAGCATTCACACTGCTTTGGGTACTTACTGTGATTGATCTGGAGATGACAGATGGTTACAGTACAGCATGTGGGAGATGACTCAGGATATATGCGAACACTACCTCTTCTTATTCAAAGGATGCAGGCATCCTCAGAGGTGTGTTTCTAGAGTGGGAGATTCCTAGAACTGCATTTGAGATACAAGAAAACCCAGCCACACATAAACACCAAAATATAAGAACAAAGCATAAAGCACAGCTGCTTCCTCCTAGGTCAATATCCCCCTCATCATTTTTTCATTCTTAATAGTGAAAAATGGTGTTTCCTGTCAAAGTGAGTTATTGACAAGACTGGTGGAGAAAACTCATTTCAGATTTTTGGTGGTTTACTGAATCAGGATTATTTTTGAGCGGACTAAATAGTAAAGGGGAATGTTCTTACTATCTTACTAACAAACTATCTTACTACGGTCTTACTATAAGTTGTTTTATGAAACAGAAACACCAGGTAACTTAGGCATTGACCACTGTGGATCAATCCTGTACTTTTTCTCAATTTTTTCTTGGCTCCTTCTCCCTTCTGCTGGGTATTTGTTGAACACATGCTTTCAAACACAAGTTTACATTAAACCCATCGAAACATTTCTTCCTAAGTTCAGGATTTGATATGCAGTTTCTATTTCAATTTCTTATCTGTCATATGATTTGCTGAATTCACAGTCTGCTGGGTGAGATTTAATGGCTTCTTATCTGTCCTAGGACAGAAAATGACTTGCCTAGTCAAAAATAAGCTCAAATGTTTGAATTCCTACCCCAAAATAAATTTCAGCTTTGATGATAATTGAAAATGGAAGTATCTGTTCCCATTAGATTAAAGAAATTATCAAATATAAAAACACTGTCAGCCAAGACAATTATTTAAACTACTCTGTCCTGTTATTAAAGGAAAGGAGAAGAAATTATGTGTGTATTTATATTTGCATAAACTATCCATACACATACAGGTCTATTATTATTTATATCTTTCACATTTGTTTCTGGTCCTTGTCAACCTGTTACATATTGGAATTGGTTCTGAAAACAGTACTGTGGGTTATAAAATTGAGAGAAATCTGGTCAAGTATCTCAGTGGTATATCTGATTTTTAAAAGCAAAATATCTAAGAACTTTCTCACAGGGAAGATATTAAAAATAATATATGAACAGACCCATGCCATTTAATATCAGTGATCAACAGGGAGGTAGGAAAAGCTCCATCCATGAGTTCACCCATCTTCTAACCACTTGTGAAAAACAAAAGTTCCATAGGGTATATCCATCTCCTCCCACATCTGTTTCAAAAAGGTTTTATATCCTTAACTCCCTTTAGTTTTACACATTATTCATTTCATTTAAATTTTACTAAATTGCTTTGTGTGTATGTGTATTGAAGGGAGAGGGCTTGAGTATACCTTGTGTAGAGGTTAGAAGGCTACCTACAGGAGTCAGTTCTCTCCTTCTGCCATGCGTGTTGAAGAAATAGAACTCAGGTCCTCTGGCTTAGCAGCAAGTATCTTTCCAAGCTGAGCCATTGGCTCTCAGCTTGCTTTTGCTGGGAAACTTGAATTATGAAACTATATTGATTTTCTATTCATGATCTCCAATGCTTTAATACTCTCAAATTAACACCTACACCTCACAGCAACCAAAGGGTTCACACTGAGAAGGGAAGGTTTTTTGTTTTGTTTTGTTTTGTCTTGTTTTTTGATAAATTTCCCCCCAACTAATGACTATTTACTGAATACCAGGAAAAAGAAACAAAAAATCTTCCAAACAGGCATTTAATGGGATTTTTATTTTATAAATACCATTTACATACTATAATATTTTTGAAATACAGCAAATACAAAGTAAATTTACTCTTGATCTGCTATCAGTGTAGAACCTTGGTTTCTTGAGAGATGCTGCCCACCCATGACCCCCGGTAGCAACAGGAATCAGATATGTGTGCCACTAGGAGTACCTGACAGCCAACAAGACTGAGAGGCCAGGAAACGAGGATGAGACTTAAGTTTTTACATGTGATAGCAGGAGTAGGTGGCTTCTTCTCCCTCCCTGGAAAGGACTAATTCTCACCATCGCTTTTAGTTCAGGGGCTGGGGCACAGGAGCTAGACAGGACAACCTATGCTTGTCCCCAACACTCCCCAACTCCACAGCCTAATGGTGGTGCCAGTGGGCAGAAATACAGAGGAGGATCTTACAGGAGGATATCAATGTGAGATAAATTATCTTGCAGTACATGTTTGTAGCTTAGCTTCATACTTAAACAGCAAACCAAAAGGAAATAAACTTGAAACTTATTTGTCATAAAATAAAACAAAAAATTAAAATATTTATTGCCAGCCCCCCAAAATAAGTAGATCCCAAACTTAGCCATAAAACAAAATTATGATGGCAAAGGGCTAGAATGTAACATAGAAGAAAATGTAGGTACCTTTGGGTGTCGCAGAATTAACATTTTTGTTTGTCTGTTTTTCTCCGCTTTTTAAATATTATATTGTGTGCAAAAGTATATATAGATCAGTGAAATTAAATACAATCTTAATGTTGTATAATCACCACCATCACTCATCTCTTTCATTTTTTATTCTTCTAAAGCTGAAACTCTTAAGCCAGTAAAACAGCAACTCCCCTCATCTCAGACCTACCTGAACCCCTAATATTTGATATTTCATTTTCATAATTTTGTCAATGCATTTTATGTGAACTACCAGCAGTATCATCTAGTACAGAAAAATAGTATTAGTATTTATCTACTAAAATTAAATTAATTATAGTTTATAATTTCTACCTGTGGAGAACATTGTAAAGAAAATCAAAAGCAAGGAAGAACATATTTTTAAAATCCTTGTCTGATTGCTGAGGAACTTACATGATCTATGATAACAATCCAATAAAACATGAACAAATGATATAGAGAGACACCTCACTGAAAAGACAGATGACAAATAAGAAAAGAAAGGATACTCCTCCTCATTTCATTAGAGAATGATGACAAAAAGGAAATACCACCATGTGCTTATTTTTCTTATGAGTGTAGGTATATACATGTGACTACAGGTTCTCTCCGATGTCAGAGATCCTAGATCTCCCTTGAGCTGAAGTTGTAGGTGGGTGCAAGCTGCCCAGTGTGGGTACCAGGGACCAAACATGGGTGCTCTGCAAGAACAGTGCAGGCTCCTAACTACTGAGTCATCTCTCAAGTCCCCCCCACCCATCTCATGCTTATTACAGTGATTAAACCCCAAGCCACTGAAAATACAAGATGCTGATGAGTGAGGAGAATAACTGAAGTTTGCATACACTGTTTTTAAGAATTCCAAGGAGTGCAAGTGTTTTATAACACTCAAGATAGCCTCTCATACTATCTAGTAATCGTGTTCCTAGATGTTTTCTCAGATGAATTGGAAACTCATCATCCTGAAAACTTGTGCACAAGTGTTTGAAATAGTTTTATCACTGCCAAAACAAGAAGTAGTAACTTAGTTATTCTTCAGTGGATGAACTGTAAATAGAAAAGAACATAAGCTCTAATATATGTATGCAACTGGATAATGTTCAGTGTTGAAAAGATGTGGTTCATGGACATACATAAAGACGATCATAAATAGAGCTCACTAAGGGTGTACCTTGTATGATGTCAATCACATGACATTCCAGAGCAAAGAAATCAACAGAGAACATAAAACAATCCGTTGAAAGGAGATAGGCAGAGGCTGGATTCAAAGTGATCCGGTTGGACAGAAAAGATTTTCAGGGCACTGTAATTACTCTGTACCCTGTAGTAATGGGGGATGTGTAACAGGTATTTGTGAAAATGACACACAAACATGCACAACGCAGAGGTCAAAGCACAGCCTAACCAGGTAACTGGAGTAAATGTTAACAGCAGAAGACTGTATGAGGGGGATTATGTGGAATTGTATCCTTCTTGTTCATCTTTTCTACAAACCCAAGCTGCTATAAAGTATAGTTTATTAATTTAATAAGTTGATTATTGTGGTATTTGGCATGGAAATAAATACAATAGTGATGTTTCATTATGGATCTTAGCTCAATTCCAGAGACAGTTCATCCCACTATTTTGACTACTACTCAAAGGAAGAATCAGATATTTTTAGAGAATGGTTTCTTTTTTTTTAAATCAGCCACAAATGCAGAATTTACAGACTCCATCAAATCTGAAGTAAGCAGGCCACTTACCTAAGATTGCCCATGTAGCAATCAAAAGAATATCATGAATTAAACCATAAGGCTCAGAAACAGAAATCAGGGTGTGAAATGCCCATAACTCTCCTTTCATTCAGGTAAATTCTCAAGTTGTTTTTGTTTGTTTGTTTGTTTTGGTTTTTTGGTGAATGATGGTGTAAGATTATGGTTGTGGGGAGAAATGAGAAGCAAAAACCTAATTACCAAGGTATGATGCCAGGAATTATACCCCCTTGTCCCTGAGCACACAAATACACATAAATACCTCCCTCATACACTGAGGCTGGTGCTGACATGTGTGCTTACATACACAGGGATGGAATTTTGAAAACCTGGAAAGTTACTAGACTATGACTTGAAAAATTCAAATTTGTGCTCAGATTCAAAAAAGTTGAGCTGAAGGGATGAGAGAGTGAAACAAATATGGTGGCCAGTGGCAGAATCCTCAGCACTTACCTGGATTTGCACTTGGCCAAATAAAGTTCTCCGTCTGTTGCCATGTGTACTGTACCTTTATTTAAGGTGAGTATTTTATTCATGGTATGTTAATTGAAACTGGGTGTTTTTCACTCCAGCAGAGAAAAGCACTTATAGTATACGGTTTCCTTAATTTACAGATTAGCAATTACTCTTCCA
The DNA here is from genome assembly GCF_049852395.1 of Peromyscus maniculatus bairdii. Lineage (NCBI taxonomy): Eukaryota > Metazoa > Chordata > Mammalia > Rodentia > Cricetidae > Peromyscus > Peromyscus maniculatus. The sequence continues at coordinate 15,116,277 of NC_134860.1, forward strand.
TTGGCATTTGCCGTTTCCTATTTTTTCTTATTTTTTGTTTTTCTGGATGATTTTAATTAGAAATTCTAATTAACTACACACCACAATCATCCTTTTTACCTCTTCATGAAATTACTCCTCATAAAGCAGGGTGAATGGAAACTGAGCTACAATTAAAGTGAAGCTACAGATCAGAAATAAGCATTGCAAATCTCCCAACATCCACCAGAATCCAGAAGCTCTTTAAATATGCTTGGTCTTTCTTATACTTGAGAAATCACTGCAGATGCATTTAAAGAATGATTTCATTATTTTGCTCACTGAATTAAATAGAATAAGTTTATTTGAACAAAGAGGAAGTCACTTCTTCTGTTGACCTTGAGGACTTTAAGATGTCCCAAGTCTTGGTCTTTACTTCCCAAAAGAGGTACTTACTAACTGTACCTGCCTCCCGAGTACCATGGTTGCTAATATTTCAACTTGACTGGATACAGACCCACCTCTCAGAGAGAAGCCTCTAAGCATGCCTGTGAGAAATTATATAGATTTGGGCATGCCTCTGAGGGTTTATCTGGATTGGGTTAAATGAAATGGGAAGATATATCCTAAATGTGGGTGACACTGTTGTATATTTTGTTTGTGTTATGACAAAAAGCTTGCTTGGAGATCAGAGGGCAGAGCTAGTTTCTAGTTAACCATAGAGGCCAGGCAGTGGTGGCACACACCTTTAATCCCAGCATTTGGGAGAAGGAAGCAGGAAGATCAGGAGTTCAAGGCCATTCTGGGCTATAGGAGATTGAACCAGTCTAAACCAGAAACAGAGCCAGGCAGTGATGGTGCATGCCTTTGATCCCAGCACATGGGAGGCTCATGCCTTTAATCCCAGCACTAGGGAGGTGAAAACAGGAATAGAAGGTAGGTGGAGACAGGATCTCAGCCCCCATTCAGTCTGAGGATTCACAGAGACAGGATGCCCACCCACCCCACTTCTGTAGGAAGATTCTTAGAGGTCAGAAGAGACTGTGGCTGCTCCTTTGCTTCTCTGATCTTTCAGCAGTTACCTCAATATCTGACTCTGGGTTTTTATAATGAAGACTAATAAGGGTCACACATCATGATACCAGACCATATGCTTAGAATCCTGGACTGTATCAGATAGAGAAAATGAACTGGGCACAAGCATTTGCCTCCCTCTGCTTCCTGACTGTTGATGGAATGGCATCCATTGCTTTCTGGTTTTGCTGCCATGACTTCCCAGTCACAATGGACTGTATGAGCCAAAACCCAGCCGTTCTTGACTTAAATTCATTTTATCAAAATATTTTGTCACAGAAGAAAGATAAGCAACACAGGAATGTTTAAGTAACACGGGGATATTTAAGTAACACAGGAATATTAAAAGCTAAATGATGTAACAGACATATAAAATTTAGAATGTTACTGGCCAGTCACTCACCATTAAATAAGAGTAGGAATTGGGAGTCTGACTTGAGTGCTTTTTTTCTGCCTGGCCATTTAAACCCTCATTTATATAATAAAATCAATATGACCATTGCCTCCTGTAAAACAGTTGAAACAATGGGCTCAGGGAATTATTGACCATGGTATTTCCTCTGTTTGGTGCTGAGGATTGAACTCAGGGTCTTCTATGTGTCCAGCAGGCCCTTGACCACTGAGCAATAATCTCAAGTCTTTGGGGGTAAGTTCTTAAAATGAAGTTTTATTGTAACAGAGAACTGCGTGTTGGCTTATGTTGAAGGAGTTAGACAGATTACCACGTGGCATGCAGGATCTAACTAATTTACAGTCAGGGCTCTCATTGAGAACATTTGCTGACACCTAGGTTCAAATAACTTCTGGCTGGATTTTTAAGAATTTATACTGTCACTCATTGGTGTTTTTAATCAATAGTTTAGCTGCTTGTCTCTAATAAATACCATATTGAATATTAAAAATGTGCTGAATTGAATCTTTAATGGAGGATTTGGGCTTCCCATTGTTTTTGTGCACTAAATAAACACTTGTTTGCTTGTGTTAATCAGTCACTGGCCTTTGACTGTGTGTGAGGAAGGCACCGGCCCCATTTATTCATAAGAATGCAAAGCAGATTATGGTTGCCATGGGAATAGATACTTCCACAAGAGTTTGTGGAATCTATTTACGTGCCATTTTTAATAAAGCTTGCAAAGAAATACTGCACTAAAGCTACTTAACAAAAATATGAAGAAAATAAATTTGGGAGGAAAAAATAAATAGATATGGTAAAAGTTTATATAAAAACTCATATTATCAGGCTCTATGCTTTTCTTTCATAAATTTTAATTAAAATGTATTATTTCCTTTCTTACCTTTCCTCCTTCCATATCCTCCCATATCTTCTCCCTCCAAGCCTTCTTATATCCCTCCTCTCATTCCCTCTCAAACTGATGGTCTCTTTTTCTTTGATGATTATTATTGTTACATGTATTTGTAAATGTATAACTATATAAAGACAACCTGCTGAGTTCATTTCATGTTGCTTGTGTGTATATGATTTTAGTACTGAGTATTTATTATTAGTTAACCAATGAGGGGGTTCATCATTGGAAGAGAGTAATTCCTTCTCTCTTGGCAGTCATTGGTTGCCTATAGTTTGGTTCCTAGAATCCACATTTTGACTAACAGCCATTTGCAACTTCTTCACCCTTTTCTGCCTTCTGTGGGCACTGAATAGACATGGTTCACAGACATGCACACAGGCAAAACACCTATACACAGAAAATAAAAATAAATCTTAAAAAATTAAAACTTTTAAAATTAATTTAAAAAAATTCTTTCAATAAAACTTAAGCTCTTTGAGCCACATGCTGGCATGAGGCTGTTTCCATTGTGTGGACTGCATTCTATGCTTCTGGTACCATTTTGAACAAATCTATACTGTCATGAACACTACTATGTGTCTTGTCAATTCATTGTCTGGACACAAAGAACCTGAGCACAGCATAAGGGGACACCCTTAACTACCTAACATACTTGGGATAACACAGTGACCCCTTTTTTCCAGTCTTAACATGAGGCTTACTTCTAAGTAGAGGCACCAGAGGGATACATAAGCTAAGCAGTATTAATCCAGATATGATTCTGCCCATCATCATGGTCTGATGTCAAGTCCGTCCCTGAAAGGTGATCTGAGAAGCTGTAATCTCTTCAGGGAGAGAAAGTCTTGAGCCTTTGCCTTCTCCCAGCACTAGAGTTCTAGGGAAATTCCAGTTTCTTGGGATCTATTGTTTCAATAGTGTGATAGCCAAAGAGAGGAGCATAATTGTCTCTATACCATCATCATTCCTGCCAGGATGGAAATAATTGTTATGTATTAACATAGGCTTGTATTGTCTTCATTTTGGTTTTGAGCTCCAGAATATGAAAGTGTTTATGTGTGAATCCTTGTAATTTCTCTATTTCTTATGAACTATATAGTGCATAGCAAATGATAAGGGGTAAAATATTTGCTCTGTAGCCAGTGGAATCTGGAAATAGATGCATGTAGTAACTTTCCAAAATCATCCATTATGGAGGGAGATGTAAATGGAGAAGATGATACAAATTAACTCAAAATATTTAAAGTTGTATTTTCTGGGTAAATTGTCAAAAATTTGTAACACAGGTGCCAGATGACACCACCTCATGAATTTTGAATGTATAACAAGCTTTCAAAAAACTTGCTTAGCTTGATTAAAAAACCAACCTTAAATAGACTTTCAAAATTAAAATGAACAGCCTCTCAAAATTGAGCCAAGATGCCATTTAGCCCAAAAGAACACCAGGTCCTTTAAAAGGTGGATTTAAATCACAAAACTTCACCTTTGACCATGGAGGTCAGAGTACGGATGGACCCATATTTGAATGCTTAGTCACCAAGGAGTGGAACCATTTGAAAGAATTAGGAGGATTAGGAAGCATGGCCTTCATAGAGAAAGTGCCATTACCCCAGCCCCATTTGATAACAACTGGAGGTAGAATCTGAGCATTGAAAAGTTCACACCACGCCCAGACCAAGGCTCTCTCCTCTCTCTCTCTCTCTCTCTCTCTCTCTCTCTCTCTCTCTCTCTCTCTCTCTCTCTCTCTCTCTCTGCATGGGAATCAGGATGTATCCCTCAGCTACTGATCCAACATTACTTCTGCATGGTCTCTGCCATGATGATAACAGACTAAGCCTCTGAAAACTGTAAACAAGGTCCCAGTGAGATGCTTTCTTTCATGAGCTGTCTTGGTCGTGGTGTCTCTTCCCAGCAACAGAACAGTAACTTAGACACTGACATCCCCTCCTGGGAAACAGCCTTGGTTTTCTATCAAAGGAGCTGTAGTAGGTGGAAGTGATACACACCGTTCAACTTGTCACTTAAGACTCAACCGCTCGCCCGCTTGCTCGCCTAAGTTCAGAAGGAACAGACACCTCAAGTCACTTGTTCTCCTTTGTCCTCTGCCGCCACCACCCACGTCTGTCTGGCGCCATCCCTACTGCACTCCTGGCTATCCCTTCTAATGCACCTATGAATGGCAGCTGCTTGTCTGATGAGATCCTCATTTCCTGCTTCTGCCCTGCTTGGGAAAGCTGCACTTTGGCATCAAATTGAATGCTAGATAAGCAGAATCCTTACATGTGCAATTAAAAGCCACTGAAGTGGAGATAACAGCATCCCATAGTTAGCTGAATAATTCATGATGAAATGCTCTCTATTCATAGCACCTCACATCCTAGACTTGTTAAGCATTTTGCACTCACACTAAGGTACTGGCTTCAGCTGAGATATTCTTAACCAACTCCTATGACGAAGTATTTACCTTTTTAATAGAACAATTGCAAGAATTTTGCATAAATAGGTGAAAAGGGAAACAAAAACTTTTTTTAAATGCAAGAAGTCTAAGGAAATGTGGGGAAAGAAAAACCCCTTGTTTTCTTTTAAATGGGTGGTTTAAATTCAAAGCACATGGAACATTATTCAGGACTTAAAGTTTTTAGTTCTGGATATTTTCATTTGATCATTTATTTTTAATGCAGTGATCATGACTTTAAAGTATAAGAATATAACAAATCACAGGCTACTTGCATTGGTATTTAAGCAATTTCTCTAAAATTACTTATTATCTGTTTTACTTTACACACAGTTCTTTGCCTAATTTCTATTTGTTGATTTGGACATTTTATAATGATTACCATAAGTTCTTTATAAATTAAGGGAATTATTCCTCTGCACCAAATACTTAACAGTTTGTTAATAGAGTATAGATAAAATTTTCTTAATGTAATAAAACCCAGGTGCAATAAATAAAAGACTAATTGATTTGTCTAAATACCCATATAATGAAAACAATTGTAAAAGCTGAATTAAAACCAAAAACAAACAGGAAAATGAATCCAACACATAAAGAAAAAAATATAGGTTAAAAATAATTTATGAAGTGATCAAAGGGTCTTTGTTGTAGAGGAAGAGAAGTAGACAGCGTCTCCTTCAATATTGATTTGGTCCATGGGCAGAAATGAGCTACAACCCATACATTTCTTAGAATCATAGCTTAAAACCATATACCAGGGAGAGAATGAGACACCAATATCTTCATACAAGATTAGAATAGCCAATGGTAGAGTTAGAGTGTAACTCACATCCAAAAACTAACAGAATGTAACTAGTAATAAAAAAATAAATAGGAACTTGCAGGGCCAAACTAAGCATTAGAGAAGGATGCTATTTCTGTAATTGCCAAAGGGAATATATGAGAGATGTCTACATTATTAATTGTATGACTTGAAAAGTTTTTTGACAAAGTTCAGCTTCTCTATTCTTGACTCATGAGTTCAATATAAAGATTTTAGTGATATTAAAAGCTGGAAAATAGAGAGTGTAGGGTTTACAACATATGATGCCTTGTCTAAAATAAGAACTTTTTTGCATTAACTGGCCAAAGCATAGCAGAGTGGAATTTGTGTTATCAGAAACATGTTGAATATTTTAAAATTTTTAAGGCTTGATACATCTGTGTAGAATATGTGAGACTTGTTACAGAGAAAGAGAAATAATATGGGAGACGATTACAATGTTTGAACAGAATGGGCTTCAGCATTCAAAATATTTTACACACTTCTTCTGCAGCAAAATATGACTAAGAAGTTGAAGCCTCTCCCATGAGCCCTACAAATTTACATTGCTGAGGTTGCTCAAACTCTCCCTTGACTCTACATAACTGATCATAAACATGTAAGCTGTGTGTCCTAACTTTCTTGAATACAAAATAATATCACATTCACGTACACATATTTTGTCAATGTGTTAGCATCCCAAAGTATTAGTTTAATAAATGGTTAGTAAATAGGTCTACTTATTTAAACTTTTATACTACTTAAATGCGTGCTGAATCCTTATCTACTCAACTGTTGTTAAGAGATCTGCCTTTAAAAAGAAATAAAAGTTGAGCCGGGCGGTGGTGGCGCACGCCTTTAATCCCAGCACTCGGGAGGCCGAGCCAGGCGGATCTCTGTGAGTTCAAGGCCAGCCTGGTCTCCAAAGTGAGTTCCAGGAAAGGCGCAAAGCAAGAAATAAAACTTTTTCTGTATTTCCTTATTACCCCATTGTCTCTCTTCTATAAACCTGCTTTACAACTACTCCTGATTTACTCCTTATAAGAGGCCCAAGGCATGGAATCCAGCCTGCTCTTTTTAATCTGATTTAGCAGGCAGTCCCTGGTCAGCTCTTGGATGCTCCCCAATAAAATCAAGCTTGCTTCAAATTTAGCTCGCATTGTGGTAGTCGTCATTTTCTCACCCTGTGGGATTAACATATAGCTTTCACTCAAAATTGGCAATAACCATTTCAGGTAATTGTCTAATATTTACATCTTAAAAATATTTAGTATAGCTCAGATTGATGAAAGCAAGCAAGTCATAATGGAAGTATTTCCATGGAGCCTAGAAAGCATGGTAGGGAATTATGTGACAGAGCCCTTGGTACAAGGAAGATATGCAGGAGCTGTATCACTTCTGTAGCTGGGTATGCAGTAAATGAGAAGGAAATCTAGGATTTGATCATTGAAATTAAGGAGATCTTGGTGCTATTTGCTGAAACACAGAAATGAGGACACTACACGGCTTAGGAACATGGTGTCAATCAAGTGTAGGCAAGGTTGGATGTGGAAAATGTTAGCAAATCAAGTAGGTAGATTTAAGTATTACTGATCATGTTAGAGATCAAGGTAGTATGTAGGTATTCTTGTTATCTGTTTGCAAATGAGAACTTACATTGCAAAGAAGAATGTACACATCTAAGTAAAGCATACAGAGAAAATGAGGTAAAAGGGTATGAGTGAAATATCCTGAAATAACCCCCATCTTCCACTCACCCTTCCCCAGTACTGATGAACTGATCAGAACTTCAGTGATTTTGGAGAAATTGGATGGCTTTAGGACTGGAGCCTAATTACAACCCAGCCTTTGCCATCGTTAACCTCTTTGTCATTCTTGCTTACATCTGCCTCTGACCTAATGCACTTTGACTGTCTTCCACAAAACCCTAGACTGAGAATGTCATCATAGAACATCTGTAGCTACAGCAGATGCGTTCCCACTTTTGTGACTGCCTAACTGATGTTTCCATAAATGTATTTGAAAAGTGTCAGTGTCTTGATTTATGATTTTCTTTGCTTTGTTACTATAAAAACTTCATGAACAAGGAATTCCGGGAAACATGAATCTGTATTCTTGGGCTATGCTCACTTATATTTGGCTCCAGAATAAACACCTGATATCTACTTTGAGACGAGAATTGTGTTTTTGCATTAACAGTAGCTAAAGCCATGCCTTGAGAAATTTCAAAATACAAAAATCTACTTAAGGAAAGACAGGCAAAAAACAAAACAAAACAAAAAAAAAACAAGAGTAAACAATGCCATGAAACACAAAGAGCTTTTGTTGTGATTTGGGAAGAATAAAACATGTACAAAAAATTAAATGAGAACATAATGAAAACAACTTAACACAAAATGCTTTCCCATACTGTGATCATATTGCTTGTTTCTCCCAACCATGCTTTAAGGCAAGAAAAACAGTCAAAAGCAATTCCATTTTAGATATGAAATATTGATTTCAATTGGCTAGCAATTTGCTTAAAATAATATTGATAGTAACTGAGGAACAACAAAATCAGAATTTCTCATCTTTGGAAGGTGCTTAATCTGTTATGAAGGACACACTCTTCATCCATTAAGCAGCTAAAACAAATATTCATTTCACTGAATTGCCGCAAGTGAAGTCCTCTTAAGAAGGTTTACACCAATGAAGCAGGCATGTATTTTGTCTCCAAAATTATTTTAGACTAGAAATGTATATATTCAAGTGTACAAGCATCAGTAATGTAAGGTGCCCATGGTGATTTATACCTCTTACCTCAGCAAGTGAAAGACAGAGGCAGAAGAACATGAGTTTAAGGTTGTAGAGGCCAGTAGGATCTTGTCTGAGAAACAGAAAAAGGAGAGAATGAGGAGGAAGGAGAGGGGAGGAAGGACAGAGGAGGAAGAAGGGGTGAGAGTTGGGGAGTAAGGCAGTGCTGAAGCTAATCCTGTCACAAAAGAGAGGAACACAACATGGAAGCTGTGGTGGGAATCAGAATGCATGGCATTTGACCATATAGCAGGATGTGTAAGAAGCTGTGTGCACTTGTAGAGATTAAGTAAAGGCATACACAGTGAGACAACACAAAGATATCTAGACAATGGTCTGCTGAGAAAGTCAAGTCATTCAGCTTGGACAGGCCAAGAGAGAAACATATCTCCTAAGTCAAAATGTGGTTAGTAGCTGCATCATGCAGAGTGTTGATAAAATAAGGTCATTTGGAAACATCACTGTCCCAATATCATTTAAAACATTTCAGTGATGGGAGCAGGGAAAACAGTTTCCAGAGATAACAGGGAAGAGCATGGAATACTTCTTACAAAGAAAACTACTACGATGCATAAAGATTGATTTGCATATATTTGTCTTAACATATTATCTCCCTAGCTGAGTTATTAATCCTGCCTTTGAGCAAGCACCACAAATGTCAAGTGTATCTACCTGTCTCCACAGAGGAGATTTATATGAGGAGGCCAGCTTGCTCATACATATGTGGTAATGGATGTTTACAAGATGCCACACAATGTTTCTGCTCACATAACAGCAAAGGTTAACTGTACTTAGTAAACATTTCTTCAGTTCAGACATTCTCTTGAAAGCATCATTTAGGTAATGATTGGCTGGTACATTTCATAACTATAATTTCTAATTGTTGGAATTTTAGATAATAGATTTAAGACTGTCCAGAGTCTAACCATCACACTTTATTCTTAGCTACTGAAAGGATGTTATGTGTTTTCTATGCCATAGGAAGACAATATTTCCAGACATTTTAGTTAGGATAGGAGCATAAGAATAAATAATAAATGCTCTGGGTATCAGCTCATCATTTCTATTGTGAGCCTTTGAGGATAAGAGGGTTTCTCCTATGTTAAAGGTGATTATGAAGGTAGTAGGTGAGATGATGTAAAGAGAGACAAGAACAGTATGAATCCTACAGGAATTGCTTGCAGGATATTTTGTGGAAAGGGTTGCTAAAGAGCAACTCTGTATGATCAAGAAATAAATTCTCTTAGTGCAAGACCACAAAAACATTGGAAATTATTGTTATCACAGTGCAGCCAAACACCATCATGAGTGATTATCTTATATTGACCTAAACAGCCTCCCACTAACAAAACCTATTATGTTTGAGACAAGATTTTTTTCTTCTTCTTTAGAGAGATCTTCATTTTATTGATGTAATATCTACCACCAAGGAAGTTAATGCATCAGTCGAAACTGAATGGCACAATCAACCCAGCTCATAATAATGAAACAACTGCAACATTTATGTGACTGTCTCCTATGTGTCTTTGCTTTCAAATTCTGAGTTCATCAGATTGTTGGATGATAAAAGCATGCCTTTCAAATATTTTATTCAATGTCTGAATGGATAACTTGAAACATAAGCCAATTGAATGCTTGAGAGAGAGAGAGAGAGAGAGAGAGAGAGAGAGAGAGAGAGAGAGAGAGAGAGACATGCATGGTGGTCCATGTGTTTAAGCATTCATGGCTGGAAGCTGAAGGTCAACATCAGATCAGATGTCTCTTTCTATTGCTCTATACTTCTTTGCTTTTTCCTCATTTTGAAATTAGTCCACTAAGAATTTCATTCAATGAATTTTGTCATATTCCCCTCAGATCCATCCCCCTTTCCCTACCCACCCTACTTTGTGTTCCCTTATGGTTTTTTTATTTATTTATTTATTTATTTTTTATCCACGAAGTACAGTTTGTAGTATTCATATACTGCTGAATCTGTGGCCTTCATGGGAAGGGGTCACCCACCTAATCTTTTAAGACTCGGTCCCTCATTGAACCTGCTGCTTACTGACTGGAGAGACTGTCTGACCAACCATCTTCAAGGATCTGACTATCTCTGTTTCCCATGAGTTGCTACCCCCTAATTTGGTTTTATTTGGATTCTAAGATCCAAACCCAGGTTCCTATGATTGATCTGCATGTACTTTATCTACTGAGTCATCTCCATAGCCCATTGAGATTTCTTTTTATGACTAATTCCTGAAGCTATCCTCATGTACAGTTCTGTTTAACAGAATGTTTAAAGAGTGAAAGATAACCAATTCCGTCTTAGTGGTCTAACACTATAAGCTATTGCATGATCTATCAAAAAGAAATGTTTGTCTGCTTCTCAGAAAAAAATGCCACATTAAAACCATACATCCTTATATCTTAAAATAAAATTAAACTATTTCAATCATTGAAAATACAAACATATTAGAATGTTTAGCAAACAAGCAAAAATGCAAAGGAAAACAAAAATATCTGAAAAGAGCTGTGGTTGTCATTGTTTCCTGAAATTAAAAGCCAGGTCATTAAAATAGGAGTAATCATGAATATTTATTGAGTGCTTACTAAAGGCCATGGATAATAAAAGTAGTTTTTCAACAATTAATGTTCTTATTTATCACAGTAAGTCTAATTATGTAGAAACTCATTTTGTAGAGTAAGAAACAAAGGTACCAGCTAACTAAATTGCTCAATGCTCTCTTTGGCTAACAAGAGACAGAGTATGGGGAATTCCATCCCAGATGATGCTCACAAAGCTTTGCTTCTAAAACCCATATGGTGCTACCTCTCCATAGATGTCTGTGGTTTTCATTTTTTATTTTATTTCCTCATTTGTTTTGTCTTGGCCTTCTTTGTCTGAGGTCTTCTTTACCTGGGATATCACAACAGTCTTCCTTTGGAATCCCAGGTCTATAAGAAGAGAGAATTGCAAAGTCATCATTAACATGCCTGCATTCAAATAACCTGAAGGTAGTGGTCCAAGAGTCTTACCAGTGTCTTAACATCAAGGACAAGCCTGCACTCCAGATTATCTCATCTTCTGAGACTGAAAGTGGCATCAGCCATCACAAAACAAAAGTCAGGGCCTATGGGACCTCAGTTGGTAATAGGACTTTTATCAGAATGACGACCTGAGTATGACCTCCTAGAACCAGAGTAAAAAGGTTGGTTGTGATAACAGCAGTTATGGAAACATGATAAATGGACATGTCTGTTCTCTGTGTCTCAACACTTTATGTAGATGTGCTGCCAGGCAACCACACAGTACTGCATCAAGAATCAGGAGAGAAGTCACAAATTGGGAATGTGACTTTAGTCTTGCATTCTTTCTGTTTTTCCAGAGTGGCCCTACTGTGCTGTGAAGGTGGGGAGTGCTCAGTGAATGTCATGTCTTACTGCAAGGAATCCATCCTCACACTTTTTGCCTTTAGCAGTAATAACTATGAGATGCCAGAATATGCGCAGACACACTTTGCACCACAGGATCCTACTGTGGAAAATAGGCACTCTGTCTAAAGCCAGATAGCCGCTTAAGAGCAATATGCTAGGTGAGCTACAGATACAGATTTTTTATGTCTCTTCACTGAAGACAAAAAACAAGCAGAACATCATATCTCAAAATTCTTAAGCTGACATTTTTCCTTGAGTGAAAGTGAGAGCAGAATTATGCTGAGAAAAGCTTACATCACAAGCTGTTGATCCTCTTGCTCCTCGAAGAGGACAGACTGGAAGTCAACTAGGAAATAGCACCCTGATTTAAGGAGCTTGGAAAACCTCAGGTCCTCAGGTCACTCATTCTACAAGCACTTTCTTGTTTTTATTACATATGTCCTTGTCAATGCACAATAACAAATGCACAATTTGAATTCAAATAGACTAGAAAATTTAAGTTTTAATTGATTCCTGAGAAGCTCTCTACAAAGAAATACAGAAGATGAATCAAGACACAATATAATTATGCAAGCTAATATTACTGACAGCTTCAACTTAAACATTCACAAACACATTTTTTTTTGCTGCAAATGAATTTCTGATTGAAAGGATTAGGTACCATCAACCAGTTGTTTTTCCAAAGGATGAAAACACATGGAAAAATGATTAGTGAGCTCTCACTCATTATCACATATTTTAAAATCTTACTACATACCTGAGAAAAATCAAATGAAAGAACATTTTTTTCTTTAAATTTTTCTTATTTATTAAGCTCTTACAATACACTGTAACTTACTTAATAACAGACATTTGTGAAAAAAGTTAAGCAGCATTATCATATTCAAAGATCTCCATTAGAATGCATCAATATAACAAAGACTTAAAAACAAGCTCAGCTACCAAATATTTTATATATAAATACTGAAACTGTCATAACTACACGATGAGGCAGAAACAGAATGTTGGTACAATCACAACTTGAAGGATGTCTCCCAGTACAGATTAGAATCAGAGATAGAAATAGCCTTATCAGATGGGTTTCTAAACACAATAAAATCACCCAGACAATGGCTATTTATGCAAAACAAGCTAGACTATTGACTAAGTAAATTATGTTTCATTTGAATTTATGAGGACCACATTCCATTTAATAATTCCCTGTGAAATCCTGAATAGAAATTATGCTGACAATAGTCCACAACTGTATATAAACCACCATGTCCTCATCTAAAGTTTTAAATTTTAAAATGAATGGGAAATGTCAGTTTTTGGAATGTTATGATTTCAAAACAGACAGGGGAGACTGTTTCTTATTCATAATTTCAGTGAAATTTTAAAACTTTGTGTGGATGTGAATGTCATATCCCACTCCTTACTAAGTTGTTACTGGCTTGCTACATACCTGTATATTCACTTTTTCCTTGTCCTTCAAGGTTAACTAACTTGCTCTATTTTGCCATTTATGAGTGCATAGGAAGGCTATATATCACTATAAAGAGACTGAAATATGCAGCTATGCACAAAGCAGTTATGAACATGTGATGAAGGTCTGATGTATATAAAGAATGTATAGGTCTAAAGTATATATGAGCATGTGGTGAAGGTCTGGTGTATATAAAATCTGTATGAGCATGTGATGAAGGTCTATATATCATATATATATGTATATATATATGTATATATATATATACACATCACATGGTCATAACCATGTGATAGAGATATAGTAGATATGACATACATACAAACCTGTGATGAAGGTACATGAGGTACATACAAGTATGTGATGAAATAATCATGTATATGAAATATATAGGACTTTGTGGTGAATATTCAGTGTCCATGAGGTCTTTATGTGCATTTAATGAAGGGCCAGTATATATGAGGTACATTTAAACATATGAAGAAGCACTAATGTACATGAGGTATAGATGACCATATTATTAGGGTCTGGTATATATGGTACATTTATGACCATGTGATGAAGTTGTAGTATATATAAGGTACATGTGGACATGCGATGAAGGTCTAATGTACATGAGGACAACATGAACATGTGATAAAGATCTAATGCACATGAGATACATATAAGCATGTAATAAGGGCCTTACATATATGACATACTTATGAACAAGTTATGAAAGTTTACTGTATATGAGGAACTATGAATATAGGATGTAGGTATTGCATATATGAGGCTTATATGAACAAGTGATAAAGCTCTGGCCACTGAAATGTGAAGGCACATGCTGAGAATGAAGAAATAAAGAATCAGGCTGTGTCCTCCACACACTTTGTTCCTCATTCTTGCATCAGGAAGACAGAATTCCAACATATCAGAATCATAAGAAGGACTAGATCGTTTATTCACCTCAGAGGAAGCAGCTCAGAATAGCTCTCCAGCTCATAGTAAACAGTCATGATTGAGGAAGAATTTTTTATAATTATTTGAAGCCATTGGATAGTGTTATTTGTTATAGCTGCTTGTCACAGTTATCTTGACTAATAAAACCATCTTTTCTTACAAAAACATCATTATCTGAAAATTACAGTTACTAATTATATTTCAGAAATTTTAAATGTCAAATTTTCCTAGTTTCTGATTACTTTCCCATCAGTTCTTTTTATCAGAAACATTGATATCACTGTGTTTAGAGTTCAGTGTTTACAGCAAGCTATGAAACCAAGATGGAGGCCCTTCCTTAAACCAAAACCAAAATGCTGGAAAATCCCCTTCACTTGTTAACAGAACAGAAGTGAACTCTTTGGGCCTACTCTTTTCTCTCTTTTCTGTTATCAAGACTAGGAATGCATGTCTCATTAGCATGGCTGTGTACATCTATGCCTTTAACATTACAGGATGACAGAGATGCTGGCAATAGTTAGTGATGTTATTATAAACAATCACTGGAAGATTTAGTCTAGTATGCAATAATCACTTGTACATCTATTTTATTATTTTACATGTCCTATAAGAAAACAAAAGTATTAACTTCATTTTATACATGTGAAAACTAAGGTTCAAAGTCATAATACTAATAAATATAAGAAGATCTGTCTGGTTTCAAGAGTCATGCTTTAAACATTATCCTTAAGAGAAAGCAAGTAGAGAGAGAGTTTCAAATAATACAATTCTGTCATATAATTTTGTTGCATAATAAAATTCTTAATATGATGTTCTACCCCATTGCCCTCCTATTGAAATCCACAAGGCTTATCATGAGTCTTAGTGGCATCTCTCCGTATCTCCAAACACTTTCCTCTTGATTGTTCTAAATGTTTCAGTTACATATGCTTTTCATGGGTGGAGCTGGAGAGATGGCTCAGAGGTTAAGGTTGCTTGCTGCTCTCCCAGCAGAAGTTTGTTCCCCAGCACCTACACTGGTCAGCTGACAACTGCCTGTAAGTCCAGCTGCACAGGTAGATGTGGAGGAAATGGAGAATATGATGATAAGTTATTATCAGCACATTTGACTTCTGCAAGACTGAAAACACTACAGCTAGAATCCAGAAATTCAAGTTTCATAGCATATTTACACCCTGAAGAGAATGATCACTAATATGAAATGACTTGAGGAACTTGTTTTGGTCTTTTAAAAGTGTGGTTTTGAAACTGTGTGTGTGTGTGTGTGTGTGTGTGTGTGTGTGTGTGTGTATGTGTGTAGTAAGTGCTGGTGCGGTGAATGCCAGAGGTCTGTGATCCTACTGTATCAGGACTTAGAGGTAGTGGTGAAGCAACTGGCAAATGGGGGTGCCAGGAACCAAATTTAAGACTTCTGAGAGAGCGACAAAGGCTTTCAAACAGCTCTATGAGCCCTGCTTTTTGTCTATTTGAGACAGGGTCTCCCTTGATAACCTACAGTGACTCAGATGTGAGGGAGCAGAGAAGGAGATACACATAGATCATAGATGAGAGGGGAAAATGACTTGGAAGAAACAGATGTACAACAAAAATAATATACATTAATATATTCATAATGTTATTGAATTATCTACTTATACATACACACATAAACACACAGATGAAAGTATTACGATGTTGATATGAATGGCGATTATTTCGGAATGGTAAGATTTTTATCTTGCTGGAACTTACAATTTTAAATGCTATTTTTTATTTTTAAGAACATGTAGAAAGTAAATAATGACAAATAGTAGGGCATCTTCCTTAGTAGAAAATTTTAAAATAAAAGTGCATATATCCAACAGGAAGATGAAGAAAAAAGAACAGGACAAGAACACAGGTTAGCCTCAGAATCGACCTGTCAAACAAGGCCAGACACAGCAAAGAACTGTGATGTCAGAGTTCAAGTGAAATAATTCCTCTGTATTTACCTAAAAATACTTCATATTTCACAGGTGTGCTACTGAGCCTTGTCATGTTGCTGGACTCTGTGCCGTGAGGTCAATGCACATGCATTAGCCTTGCCTGGGGTAGTGGCTCATGCTGACTATTTCAGATGCTTGTTATGAAGACCACTTTTGTCCTCAGCAACACTGTTTTTAAATGGTGTGGAAAGCAAGGTGGAGTCCGAGAAACAGTCACAAAATTGGATTTAGATCACTTTCATGTATCTCCAAGAATTCTGAGTCTTGGTTTGAAATTTCAAGATGAGACACTTTTTGTTTTGTTTGGGCTTTGTTGTTGATTGTTTGCTTGTTTGTTTTTGCTTTTTGTTGGTATTTTGTTTGTTTTTGTTTTTGTCATTGTTTTGTTTTAGACAGATTCTCACTCCACATCCCTGGCTGTCTTGGAACTCGCTATGTAGACCAGGCTGGCCTAGAATTCAGAGATCTGCCTGCTTCTGCCTGGGCTGGGATTAAAATCTTGCAGCACCACAGCCTGCTTAATGATAGAAAATTTAATTTCTCTAAATGATTTTTCATAATCAGCTGTTTCATAATAGAGGTTAGGCAGGAAGCTGGTAGAATTAGGGAGGCAGCCAATTCCGCTGAGGCTGCTTAGCATAATCCAGTGTCAGTGCATTGCTCTGAGTTACCTCATAGTGGCATGAATACAAACTCAAACTCTGGTGCAAGTGACCCAAACTTTGTCTTTTTGGCTCAAGACTTGCCACAACCCTCCATGACTATGCAATTAGCAAACTTTGTTTCCTCTGTTGAGATGACTTTTATTCCTCTGATGAGCAGACTGGATCCTTTAAAGGTCCAGTTTAAAGAGACCACCTCTGAGAGTCCTCCTCAGATGGATTAGGACTTCTTAGTCTGAGACTCCTGTGAATTCCAATATGTTATGTCAGGTCCTATCTGGTTGTAATGCAACAAATGTTCTGTCTCCTCTCACCATCTGCTGACTTCTAGGATTCTAGAGTTACCCTTCCCAGATTCAAAGCTAGTGCTGAACCCTACCAGACTTTTGACATCAGAGAGATTAGCTTTGTCTTATTAGGGCTTCAAGCCTATCTATAAAATGGAGTCATTGTGAATGCTAACTGAGTTCATATGTTAAAGGGCTTGGCACAGTAACTTCTGTTGAAAGATTGACTATTACCACTCTCTTGGTCTTCAATTCAACCTCACTGATGAGTAATGAATGAAAACAGCAACTTAATAAAAGCATAGTCTCCCAAGAGAAAGCAGAAAGGGCAATCAAAGCCCATATCCCCGCCATATGGGTGATTTCTATGCCCTGCCCACAGTGGATCTAGCATCCCCCTTCTCTGGTTATGGCCTAACACTGTGTTTATTGGTTATTTCAATCAGTACTTAGATTCATGTTTCTACTTTATTGCTGGAGACAGAGGCCATACCCAGAATGGTTTAAGTGTCTCTAGAGATTTCCCACAAAAGAATCATCACCATGTCTAGATTTCTAATTGGAATTCCTGGGAAGGGATTGAAAATCACAGAAGAGTCCTGAAAACTATGGAAACATTTAAGAACAGGCAGGGAAATACATTGCAAATTTGATGGTGAAACAATGTGAGCTATAAGAATACAGAAAAGTCAGACATAACTAAAATCCCGCAAATGTTTGAAATAGCAGAATGGTGTCAAATGCATCAAAGAACAGAGAGCTCAGATGAAGACCAACACGGGGCAGTTCAACTTAATGACCTGGACTACACGAGTTTTACTCAGTGCTTTGGATGAAATTGCAAGGAAACGTTTAAAGAATGAGAGCAGAAGAGATTAGTTAAATAATACATAATTTACTTTTAAAAGAAATAGTCAAGGAAAAGTAGCAAGTAGAAAACAAAATGGAGTGCAAGCAGGAGGTCAGTAAAAGGCAGGTAGTGTTTCTTTCAAAATACCATTCTGTGATTTTTATGTGTAAAGGTGTTTGGTCTGCATGTATGTAGGCACATCGTGTGCATTCCTAATGCCCTCAGAGACCAGAAAATGACACTTGATGACCTTGAACTGGAGTTATAGACAGTTACGGACCACCATGTGGGTGCCTGGAATTTAACCTGAGTTCCCTGGAGGAGTAAAAGGTACTCTCATCCACTGAGCCAACTCTTCAGCTACCTCTTCATTTTTCAAATTAGAAATGTGGGAGGCTGTGGTTGCACACTGTCATTAAATGTTAAGAGCCTATTGTCTGAGACACAACACAGTGTAATTGTAGGATACAGAGAAATCAATCCTGGACTCACCATGAAACTTCTTCCCTCATTATTAGCTCTCATAGTTCAAGACAGCACTATGTGGGCAGCTGGAGTAGAAAAGACTTACCCGTTGCTGAATCATGCATTCTATTCTACCTACCTGTCCAGCAAGATGTACCCTTAGCGTAATAGTGCCATGACTGTTATAGGAATAATCAACTGCTTTCTGGCTAGATTGTTCCAGAGCAAGGAATCCATGCCTAGCAAGATAAAACTTATCAAAACTTATTGCAAGGAAAGTTATAGGCTCTTGAGGATAATCTACTATTGTTTTTCTAAATTGTCATGTTATCAAACTGCCTTCTAAGAATTTTTGTGTACATGCATAGTTTTGTGTTTTTTTAATCCTTGATCAGAAAAGCTGTATTTTACAGTTAGTGCAGAGACTCCTAACTGGTCAGTGTGCTAAGAATAGGTGACTGTGAGTGATCAGCCATAAAAGATACTTTTACCTCAATTTCCCTCACCAAATAGTCTGACAGCATTGTAGAAGAAAAAAAAATGTCAGAGCTGGAGAATGAAGAGAAGTGCTGTAAATTGCTCTCTTTCACTTTTGAAATTTTAATTCACATTTGTTCCAAAATTAAATTCTAGGATCAGTGAGATGGACCAGTCAGCAAGGGCACTTGCTCCCAAACTTGATGACTTGAGTTAGGTCCCTGCAATCTATGTAGTGGAAGAAGAGTATTAACCCTCACAAATTATCCTCTGACTTCCACATATACACCCTGGCACACAAACAATCCACACATACATGATATAAATGAATAAATGATGTTTAAATTCTATACATACTGTACAGACCTTTGGTATATGGTCCTGTTGTAAACCCACTCTTTCACCATTCTGTAAAATGTATCCACAATGAATAGCTGATCCCTGATCCTGAAGATTTTGAAATGCAGTACGTTGCTATATAAGGCAATTAAATCTGTAGATTTGCATTAAATTAAAATATCATAACTCTCATGAGCTGATGCTTTTTTAGATGCATTAATTAAATCTTGTAGATAAACAAACAAAATATCTATTGCAGGTGTACAAACTTAAAAATCAGGTGGGACAGATGGAGGGATGACGTATTTAAATATTAAAAGTAAATAATTGTGAAAAAAAATCTTTTGTTACTTCAAACATCTAATGAGAAACTGTATTTTAAGTAACTTCCTTTCATCCAGACTTCTGTGAGTCATTCTCTGAGGTACCCCAAGTACCACCTCCTGCATATTACTAAAGAAGCTCCCATGGATTCTTCATATTTTGCTATTGATGCCCTTCTTCTCCAAACATCTTACATATTGAGTATTTTTTTCTCCTGATCACAACAAAAATATCTAAATATCTAAATAATGGACAACTGAAGAATTCAGCAGTGTTTTCTTCAGAAAGCTCTTATTTTATATACAAAGTCAGCATCTCAGAGGCACAGGAGGGCCATGGATGAACTACATCATTAAAGGAATTGGGGGTGTTTATGGAAAGACACAAAGAGATCCAAGTTAGCTGTATGTATTTTGTAAACAACACCCATCTTATTAAAAAATATAAATTGATGCTAGAAAAGGTGTTTCACTAGTCATTCTCTAGCTATGCCTTTCTTTAGAAAATAAGGAAATATGAACAGGTGTAGAAAACATAACCTGAAGAAAGAATCATATGTCATATTGGTATGATACAAGGTTACATATACCTACATTAATCTTCATTTAAAAATATTTTGAATAAGTCTTTGGGTTGGCTACATTTATTGTATGTTGCAAGACAAAAGCTATTTTTCTCTTTGCTCAAAGTCACACACTAAAACACACACATACTAAACATATATACACATAACATACATGATCATTTGCCTCTAGTTGGGATCAGATTCACTTTCTGCTTTTGGGTCTGTGGCACTCATGAATAGACTTAACACTGGTCAAGTACCCCATTTCTATCACTGATCACAACATTAGTTTAGATCATCAGGATCAAGACTTGTGTTTGTACTGTGTTCTTCCCTGCTTACCTATGCCTCATTTCTCAAGGTTTCAGTTACATATAGTCATACACTGCACAAAACTACTAAATGGAAGTTTGAAAATGATTCATAGATTTTAATTTGTATGTCATCCTGTGTAATATCATGAAATCTCATACCATATAGAGATCCATCCTGCTAAGATAGAAATTATGATATTGTTCAGTGTTTTCTGTACTACCCACTCAATAGTCACCTGTCAGTTGTCACATAAATGCTGGTATTCACTTACCAAGTAGCTTGATGATACAACACACTTCCTATGACATTCCCTTCACTTCATCCCATCATATTATATATATATGCTACCTCTCATTATCATGCCAAGAATAATCAATACAGAACAATAAGACACTTTGAGGGAGAAAGAGCGAAGAAGAGTTTACTGCTACATGGATGTTATCAAAGCTGATCCCACTTTATATTATATTGTTAATGTTGTTCTATGTCTAATTTCCAAATGAAACTTATTCATAGGTATGTATAAGTTGATTTTCAGGAAAAATTTTATATATAGTACCAAGTTAGTGAAGTTTGTGACTGGTGAGAGGCATTTATTTGGGTAAAGCCCATGGGAAAGCATTTAAAGTGCTGACAAAGGGGCTATGTAACTATTTCCCTTGAAATACTTTGTTGAGTTTTACATTTTAAATATCGCTTTTAATAAATAAATTGTACAGTTCTTAAATAAAAGTAAAAACACAAATATTAGTATCTTTACTGTTATTATCTAGGCCTATATATAACCAACCCAGGAAAAAAATCACAGAAAAGAAATTGCTATCGACAAAAAGTTCCTGTTACTACTAAGGTATCTTCTTTTCACTTAACAACTATACTAACAGTCGTAGGCATTTTTTTTGGGATATTTATAGACTTTCCCTTCTGCCATAAAAGAGAAATGGAGAAAGTTTTTGTAAGCTACTTCTTATCCATAGATGCTTTAAAAATGCAAAAACATGTAACTAATGTTAAAAATAGTACTTGCGAATGTGGATTTATTTTTGCAAGATTTGCATTTCTTTACCTAAAATGGTATTTTAAGCCATTTTCTCTCTAGTAAACAGTCTAAGACATCTATTTTTATCCTATCTCTACATATTAACAACTGCTGTTTCTGTATTTTAACCTCATGGGACTCTTTGCTTGCATTCAGCTCAATTCATGATTTAAACAATACACATGTATCAGAACATTTGACTTGCATGGTTTGAGGCAGTCATTATATCATGAGGTATTTAATAAATCATTAAAGAGTACAGACTTTGATATTTTCAAGAGCAAATATATAACAATCTTCAAAAATGCAAGGTTTAAAGGGAAGTGAAGACTCCTAGAGTGTCCTAGACTTGGTTCGTAACAGTTTCCAGATATTAATAAGCTTCTAGCATGGGAATAGAATTCTACATTTATACAATATGTGAACAAAGAAGATGCAGCTAAGATTCAGATTTCTAAAATTTATTATTAACATGCTAGAATGTTATCTCCAGAAAGCATCTTTAAGACTTACCCATCCAATCTCTAGCTACTGGAAAGAGTATATCTGTAGACAGATTTGTGGGTGGAACTGTTAATGGATGTGTTTAGCATTGAGGCTGGTACAGTTCCATGTTGGTTATGTTCATTCCAAGTAATGAACAGGACAGTTCAAAGGGATATCTAGCATCACAGGTAAGGGAGTTTGGAGTCTCTGGATTAAGTTAGAGGGGAGTCTTTCTTGTTTTTCTAGCAGGATCTAAGTGAAAGGTTCAGGTATAAAAAGGAAGTAGGAAAGAATAGCCAGTTAGCTGTTGAGGAACCACATCAAAGGTAGAAGAAACACAAAGTTACTAACCCATCTCCAGGGTGATGCAGGCTGCACTTTTATGACTGTTCCAACTCACCAAGCTTTCACACATGTCACCTCAGTTATTTTGAAAATTAGTCTTTATAAGGTACGCACAGTGGCTTATAAAGGAAAAGGAGCAAATATTAAATCTGTATCAACACCAATTAGCCCTTTCCCTTTTGTTTCCCCAGACTTTCTAAGGCACACAGAATACTTAGAGAAATTTCTGTGTGTAGCACTATGAGAGTTATCCACATCAAGAAGTAAATTAGAGGAAATTCCAAGTCCACCAAGTATCCCAGCATAGATCATATGTATTCTGGTTTAGCTCTTTGGAAATTCCCTTAGTTATGGCAATCCATGCTCTGTTGCTGTCAGTAAAAGTGTCCTATGTCTTCTTGTGTGTACCATACCCATCATCCCCGACTGTCACCCAAACTATACATTTAGACATCTAGGTGATGATGAAGGAAAATGTATTTTCATATGCAAGCACTATACCAAAATTTAAAAATAATAGTGTTAGAAATGTTGTTTTCTCATTATTGCAACCCAAGCATTGCCTCTTTGACCATTCTTAACCCCACTAATGTCTACAAATGTATGTTTGAACCAGAAACCCAATTGTCCAACATTGACAAAAAAAAAAAAAAAAAAAAAAAAAAAAAAAAAAAAAAAAAAAAAAGGGAGGCATGTGGAATCCCCTTCTGGACTCTGAATAATTCTGAAAAATTAAGGAATTTGCTTATGTAATTTCTCTTGAGACATGCTCCATTATTCTGTATCAGCTTTGTAACAAATGGTGATAATAGCTATTTTAGAGTTCCATACAACAGGAGCCTGGGTGGAGGAACAGGTGCAAAGGGAATTCAATTAAAAATCTTTCTCTTCAGAAAATCAATCTGCCAGTGCAGAGTAACTGTTGGGACTGGCTTCCCAGCCTCCACATTTCTCACCTCTCCCATCTGAGTTTCACTTGAAATCATGTGGTATTCCCCACTCTATGTGTCAAAATCAGCTCTATTTTCTGCTCCAAAGTAAGGGCAAGAAGGAATTAACGGAGATTTAAGACCCATATTGTAATTCAGACATAAGTTTCTATACTGTGTGCTTTGCATACATTTCTTCTTTTAATATTCAAGTAAGTAAAGATCTGACATTGATCTATTTCATAGAGGAGGAAGTGAGGTATCTTATTCCAGATACACTATTGGGAAAAGCTATAATGAAGATTTTAGACCAAGATTGTTCAACTCAGAGCCAGAGTTTGTTCCAATGTGATTACAAGGGACCATTATAATAGGGCTTTGCTTAACCTTTGCCAACTCTGTCCCATCATCGTTGCCATGGTGCTGACTGTGCACCCTGATGCTGGCCATCTGCTTCTCACTGTATTCTAGAGTCTGGCTGCAAAGATACATTTTTCCTTCCTCCCACCTTCCCTTATGGGTACTGCGTACATTTGCATCATTCCCTTGGCTATATGTCAGGCTCTGCTACACATAGTTATGGCTCTGCTTCTTGAGTTTGCCTGATCCTGCTTGATTAAAGTGTCTCTTGAGTACCTACCCACATTTGGCCCTGTGTTCTGCTGTGCAAGTTCTACAATTTCCAAGGCTGGTCATGTATATGTGTACCATGGGAGTATTATTTGTGTTGTTGTTGTTGTTGTTCTTTTCTATCAAATCAATAAGTAACAAGGACAAAATTATTTAGAACAATAAGTATCAATGTGAGAGACCAATTGATTACTGTCATCAATTATGCTGACTACTCCAAAGCTAACATAGAAAAAGAGAACCTTTGACCTAGACCTTGTGGCATCCTAACATTGACTGCAATAGTCAACAGAGGTTGACTAGAGTCAACTAGGTTGCCCTAGAATGATGAAAAATGTATAATCATCTTACAAGCCCATTCAACTCTATTCCTTTAAGATGTCCCAAAATGGTTATAATTATTTGTACCCATCAAAGAAAAGAGACAGCTTGGTACTGTGTAGATTTTATGAGACAGAAATACTCTATCATTAGTACGTACTTGGTGAAAAATATGTGAAATTAAATACATATATATAAGAGCTGTTATATGTATACTATATATTATATATTTTAAAGAGTAAGGTTTCCCTCAATGACAGAAATATTAGGTGAATAACTTTTTCTGTAATATAGTTTTTAAATTATCCTCTCATCTGATTTTCTGTCTGTGTTCACTTCACAGACAAGTAACTTTCAATAGGTCCTTCCATTTAGTAAAAAAAAAAATTAATCATTGACTCATTATCACTAAATATTCATTCAGAGTGCAATTCCATTAATTCTCTCAGATTCCACTATTCTTTCTCTACTTCTACATATTTAGTATGTAGTATCTAGAAATTATAGGTGCCTCTGAACAGCAATCATTGTTCTGTATCTCTTTGTCTTCACTATATTGAATTTGAATCACTATAGTAGAGCTGAGGCAGGATGGGCTGCATCTAACTCTGACAGGAAAGCTCCAGAAAATCTAGTGTTTTATCTCCTTTCAGGAAACTGGAAATACATGCACATGTAGATATACACAGGTATGCATGTGTCCATTGTGTACCATTGTATCCAAAATATTTAGAAGACATTTATCTGAAGGTAAACCACATTGGGCCACAAGTTAAATGCAACCACAGAGCACAATTTCACTGTAAAGAAGAAGAACAAAGCTAGAAAAATAAAACTCAATATGAAAATACATTCTTTTCTCATATGCTTGCTAAGAATTAGAAAAAACCCTCTAGATATTCATAACACAGTGTGTATCAAATGCTGAAGTGTCTGCATATTTCTGTATATCTCATAATTAAAACATATGTGAACTTTATTTAATACTCACTTTGTTTAGCTTAATCATAAATATGCCAGTTTAAAAAAGAAACAAAAATAGTTTTGTGTTAAAATATTCCAGAGACTTTGCTAAATTTTTTGACAATTTTAGTGCTTTATCACCTTGTCTCTTTCTCTCTCTCTTTCCTTTCCTCTCATTCTTTATTCTCTCTCCACTTTTCAAATAAGTTATTGGCAAAATCTCTGTGTAAGATTTGAGTAATTTTTCAATATTGCTATGAAGGATGCATGAACTACTTCACACAATGATGAGAGATTTGCAGTTCTGCTTCATGATTGATTAGCTTAGTATTTATAGTGTATTGCCAGATGCGACATTTGGAAATCAATTAGAGATGATTCACACAGACATGATGGATGAGTGGAAAAGTTAAGTGGAAATGGATGATTGAGTGGAGGCCAATTATACAAGTACTTAGTGGACCAGTGAATGCTTTCATGTGGTAAAGATTCACTTCCAAACACATCTTCATAACTTCAGACAAGGATAATTAGAATCCTGGGTCTATATCATCACAAGATGAGATTATAAAATACTGTTGTCTCCATATTTTTCCTCTCAATATGTATCACACATGTTTTTTTCTCTAACAATACATAAAGAACAAACACTAGTCAAGCAAGTAAAATATCACAGAAGAGTTCTCCAGCTTGTGGATGACTGTGCCAAGCAAAGCCATCCTGCTTCTTGGATCTTCTAGTTGGTTGGCTTTAAATTGCACCATGCTTACTATAGGGTGTGTTTTTAAAATAAATGATCTTGAGGAATGGGGGATAGCTCAGGTATATGGCAATGTGCATCTATAGACCCTATGGGTGGGAGGCAGAGACAGAAGCATCCTTGAGGTTCTCTGGCCAGTCAATCTAGTCAACAAGGGAGCTCTAGATTCAGTGAGAGACCCTGTTCTAAAATGATGGAGAAATATATCAAATGATATCCAATATAGACATCTGGACACCATAGTAGTACCTGTGAACATGTGAGTGAGCGCGCGCGCGCACGCGCGCGCACACACACACACACACACACACACACACACACACACATCTTGTTTTTTGCTATACAAGCTTCTTATTCTTTAATTCCATGAGTGTTAATCAAGAGCAGGTGAGTAAAGAAGTGTAGGGAGGTTCAGTCATGTCTCATTCTTTCTGTCAAATGCAGTTGCCAGAAATTGGAACCTGGCCTGCGTACCAGCTCCACTTTCTGCTCTCTTCAAACAAGGTTTCTTTGCTTTCAAAAGGAGGACTACAGCATTGCTGATTCCCCTTGCAACATGCCCATTCGAAATCCATTACGGAGGAGATGGTTTAAAAGTTAATGTTACATTTTATGCTCTAGAAAAACACATCCATTTTGCTGCCAGGAAGATAGCATTACCCAAAACGCCCAGGGAAATGGATGAAGAGGTGTTTTTGGCAAGATTACCTCACACATTTAGAAGGGATATTTAAAAGAATCAGTTTGTTGTAATTTCAGTTGCTTAAGAAATGCTACAATGCATATTATTAAAGGCAAGAGTAACATTATAATTAATTGTAGTATACAATTGCCATGTTTCCAATTGAATCTCTACTTATATCCAAGCCCAAATGAAAGCCATCTTAGCTCCTACAGCCAGAGAACTCTTCTGAAATGGCTGGAATGTTTTCACACACAAAGAGCAGCCTGGGGCATGTGCTTAACTCTGTATTTCCATGCTGCACCCTAGAGATGTGTGAAGAAGTGTGGGGAGTTGAAGTGAAGTCAATACTTCAATTTCTTAGTAGTTTCCACCTTATTTCCCGAGTCTATTCTTTCTGTAAGGTAAAGCAGCGCTGCTCTGTGAACAGGAGATTCTAAGTGAATATTGAACCTGGAAGAGGCAGATGGAAATGCTGTTTTGAAAACTCTAGTGCTATTTTCAAATTGTGGAACATTTCCCATTACTTCACAGGGTGAGGGTATTCCTTACTGAAAGTCATGATTTATATATAGACTTGGAACAACAATTGTTCATGAAATCAGCTAGTCTTTCGTTTTTCTGGGTTTAGCCCTATACCCAATGGTCAACTTTCTGCCTAAAGTTCTACCCTGTGTCAGCTAATCTTTTTTTTTTTTTTTTGGTTTTTCGAGGCAGGCAGCTAATCTTAATAAGCATGATGGGAAAGTTGGTTATTCTACAACTCTCTCATCTCCTCCTGCTGCCACTAGGCTGAACTGGACACTCCTTTGTAGTGAAAAGAAGGGAAAATTTCAAACTTCTGTTTGGGCTGTGTTTGTTAGCATCCCTTGGTCAGAATAAGAGATGGGGTTGAGTGCAGCATCATAGCACAAAAGTGCTGCACAAGTACAAGACCAGGGGCACAGATCAAAGATCAAGAAAAACGGAAATGAGTTTCTAATCACAGCCTCACATTTTCAATAAGCAAACAACATACAAGATTAGGAGTTAATACATCCTCAAGGAAGGAATATCATATTGTTCTAATTTATACCATAATTATAAGTATCATCCATATCTAAGTAGATTGTAGCATTAAGTAATGCTGTATAATAGGTTAAGACGTACAGTAGATCCACCCCTCCAGTGCTGAGGACTGAACCCAGAACCTCATACATGCTAAGTTAGTGTTTTTCCCCCAAGCAACAATCCCAGCCTGTTGTACATTTTTAACCCATCACCTCCTGTGTTCTTTAAGCAATGCAATTAAACTATGGTTCTGATATTTGTACCAATTTTCAGGATAAAGAAATTGGGTTTATAATTGTTAAAATGCCATGGAGAAAAAATAACAGAATGCCAAAGGAACTTAGATTTCTTTTAGTGAAATTTATGGGCTCCTTAGACAATTTTTCAGATGGCTTTGCTTGGCTCTCCTAGTCTTAGCACTGCAAAGTGGATCCGAAAATGTTACAATTTGACTGATGTTTATCCCTCCTAAGACCAGTGGAGTTCCCAGGATTTATCAGAAAGCACTGAGCTACAGGAGGAGCTAGCATGGGAGCTCTTACACACAGAGTTAGGCATGTCTTCCATGTCTTCCAAACCTTGTAGGCTCAGCTTCTTCATAGAGACAATTTGATGGACACATGGATAGAGAGATGCAGAGAGAGATGAGCTGGCTCAGTGCCACTTATTTCTTCTTTTCCATCTGAAGTAATAATAAAGCAATGTTAACTTTGAAAAATAGTACTAATAACTGCCTTTTTCTGAGACATTTGAGAATTATAGGCTGACACAATGCACTGTCACATTAAGGACATGGCTGTTGCTACATTACCTCTTGTTATAAACAAAGAGCTACTATGCCTTCTGCTATTCAGTAATCATTCAGTTGGATGGAATTTAGCATCATGATGGAAACACACCTTTGGGTGTGTCTGATGGGTGTGGTTGCTCTGTATGTTGTGAATGTGTGTTGCTTTGATTTGGTTGATAAATAAAATGCTGATTGGCCATTAGCCAGGCAGGAAGTATAGATAGGTGGGATAAGCAGAGAGGGGAAATCTGGAAAGAGGAGAGCTGAGTTAGGAGTTGCCAATCAGACACAAAGGAAGCAAGATGTGAAGGCAGAACTGAGAAAAGGTACCAAGCCATGTGGCTAAACATAAATAGTAGTTATGAGTTAATTTAAGTGTAAGAGCTAGTCAATAATAAGTCTGAACTAATGGCTGAGCAATTTTAATTAATATAAGCTTCTGAGTGATTATTTTATAAGCAGCTTCAAAGTCCATGGGGCTGGGCAGGACCAGAAAAAAATTCAGCTACATGTATCTATGAGGGTTTTTCCAGGAATGTTTTAAGTGAGCAGCAAAGACCCACTATGACTGTGAGCAGCACCATTCCATGGGCTGGAGTCATTAACAGAATTAAAAGGTGAAAGCAAGCTGAACAGCAATGTTCACACTGTCTATTTCCTGACTATAGATGCAATGTAACCAGGTGCTTCAAATTCTCAGCACCGTGACTTACATGTGGGAGTAATCTCCCTCATACTGTGAGTACAAAAACAATGGTTCCTACCTAAACTTTCTTATGCCAGGTACTTTGTCCCAGGAATGAGGATGGTGACTAATGTGGTGGTATTGTGTTCCCCAAAATATTTTGTGACCCTAATAAACTTATCTGTGGTCAGAGAACAGAACAGCCACTAGATATAGAGGCCAGAAAATGGTGGCACACATGCCTTTAATCCTATCACTTGAGAGGCAGAGATCCATCCAGATCTCTGTGAGTTTAAAGCCACACTGGAAACAGCCAGGAGTGGTGACTCGTGCCTTTAATCCTAAGAAGTGAGCCTTTAATCCCAGGAAGTGAGGGCAGAAAGCAGAAAGGTATATAAGATGTGAAAACCAGGAACTAGGCTGCTTAAGCTTTTAGGCTTTTAAGCAGCAGTTCAGCTGAGATCCATTTGGATGAGGACTCAGAAGCTTCCAGTCTGAGGAAACAGTTCTTGCTGAGGAACTGGTGAGGTGAGGTGGCTGTGGCTTGTTCTGCTTCACTGGTCTTCCAGCATTCATCCCAATAGCTGGCATCAGGTTTGATTTTATTAATAACACCATTGAAGATTCATGTTACAGACTAATACTTTCTAACTCTTAAACCCTATCCAATTTTTGTCGCTAATTAATTTTACTAGAAAGCATCTAAATCAAGATTATACATCTCATTTAGTTGCTAAGCCCAGGTAGTATCCTTCTCTTAAAGGGTCTTTTGGTCTTCTCTTGACTTTTACAGCTCTGATATTTTACAAACTGATCACTCAATACATTTCAGGTAAGTCTCTCACCCTTGGTGACTACTGTGTCTTTCCAACTGCCCACCATTCTGGTATCTAAAATAGTCACGGAAGTGAGTTTTTTTCTTGTCTGTGAGTCTCAGCTCTTGTAGATTTTATATGTTCCAGTTTTGATTATGCTAATTTTGAATGCTTGACTAAGGTCGTGTCTGCCAAGCATTTCTTCAGCAAAGTTAGTTACTTACTCCTGTGACTAATAAATATTTTATGTAGAATTACTTAGAAATGACATAAATATCTGATATCTTACCAATGTGTGATTTGTACCTGTATTGACACCAAGATGGTCTGATTTATTCACTGGGTAAAGGCTCAGGGTTTGACAGTGAAATGTTCTACAAATTAATGGTTTTCCAGCATGTTCGTAAAGTTGTAATATTTACTTTCTTTTACTTTTTTCCCAAATAATTTTTTTCTGAGCATAAATCATGTTTTCGCTGCCAGAATAGGGACTATGCTGTCATATTAAGAAGTTTGACTGCATTGGGACAGTCATTCCCAAGCCAGAAACAGCAGCAATGCCATCTCTTATGTCCCAGCTTCAGTTGGTGTAGTATTATACATTCACAACAGGGTCACCAAAGTTTGAGTTGGGAAAGATTTTCTCATTGATTTATGCCCCATGACTTATAGAACCAGAACGTCAAGTCAGATTGTAAAACACAGTGCAGTGCTCCGTAAGTCTAAAACTCTACATCCAGATCACAAATCCTTTTTCTTTAAAACAAAGCCACCCTAAAACCAGATACTGCAGCTGGGGAGAAATTAGGGAACAGGCTCTCTTCAGTCTTCTCCCAGAACAAGCAGGTCACAGCCGGAAAAGCAAACAGAGACTATTCCCCTTCCATCATCAAGAAAAGTCCATCATCCTTTGTATTGCCTACATCCATGCCCTTTGGCACATAGGCTAGGTTAGAGTAAGTCGCATGGTGTACAACTTCCTATCACTTTCCCCCCAAAAATCCATGAATCAGAAACCCACTTTGTTCGGGGGATTGGAAGCCTCTTTTCCCCACTTGCCATCATGCTGCACATGGTGCTTCTCTCAGCTAATGCTCCCCTGCTTACTGAGCCTCTCTCTCTCTCTGTCCTAATGAAGCTGTGCCCTTGACCTGAAGGCCTAGTCTTGTTCTTCTGGGCCCCTCTCCTAATGAAGCTCATTCTGCAGGGTAATTGTGTGTCAGCTTCTTTCCTGAACCTACATTTTTATTTCTAATGACAATAATGGCAATTATTTCCAAAAGAATAATGAAATCTTAGCTTTAATTACAAATGTGATCTATAGACTACTTCCAGATACTACATACCCCTTAATTAATTTTCATACAACTCATGAAATGAGGATTCTATGCATATTGTAGGCAAAGGACCAGAGGTTTAAAGATTTTCTCAAGTTAACACTGCTAATCAGTTTCAGATCCCAAACTTTTTGCTAAGTTTACTGACTCTGAGTTTAAAATGCCTGTTTCTTTATGACAACCTCATCTTGAAAGTCTCCAGTAACTTGAGATGAATTAATGAATAAAGCTAATATTTCATGATAATAAATTTAGAATAAGATTATTTCATAGTTGTCACAGTAAGGCCCTCTGAGCCACAGATGATGTCCTGTGATTGGAATGTCTTCTGCATCATCAGCTAGCAAGCCTGAACCTCTGTTGAGCCTTCTATGGAGCATCTAGATTTCAATCTCTCTGCTACCATAATGTGGTAAATGATTTCAGCACAAGTGTTCAAGGCAGGGAATAAAGCACATGTTTGTTACCTCCAAATAAGAACAGAAAGCAGGACAGCAAGTATGTCAGCCCATTTTATTCACCTGGAAAATAACTTATTGCAAAGAAGAAAGGAAAACTAAGCTCACTACTCTACTGCTAACCAGCCACAGACCTCTTCTATTGATTAGCTCCCCAAATGTGTTTGCTTGAGATACAAAGGAAAAGCAAAAGTTGAGGTTTGAAGAGTGGAGAAGTTCCAGAACACATTTATTACTACAGAAAGGAAAGCACCAGCCTTGGCCAGCTTTGTTTTTGGAAGACAGTTTCATCACTGCATTGCCCACTTCTCTCGCATAGTGTGAGGGAGCCATCTCCTGACTTCAATTCCCCATATTCCTGGTATTTTTACTGGAGTCTATTTTCTGCCCTGAAGTAGGCAACAAGTTATTCTGTTTTTCTTCTTAAATCCATCAAATCCTGGGTAGATCAAGACTTCATGAAAATGGTATTACAAAATCTTTCTGAGTTATATGTCTGCTTTTGGAAGAACACAGAAAGGCTAATCAATCATTAGATTGTGATTGATTGCTTCTCAAAGTAAGCTCATGGGATACCCTGGGCAAACTATACTGAGTGGGAAAAATAGGTTGATTCTGGGATCAACATTTACAAGGAAGTCATTTTTCTGTTGAAGCAAAGGCTCACAGTTTGTACGCTAATACATGAGTGCTATAAAAGCTCTTGTGAATGCTATTTTACAGATTACTTTAAAGATATTTACATTTTAAATTACTGCTAATTATATTTGAGCTAATGGGTTATAGTAGGGCACACTGTTTAAAGGAAAATATACAAATAAGGTGAATAAAGCAATATATTAATTTTGCAATATAAATAACTCCACCTAAATGTAGCTGTAAGTTTTCCTGTGTCCCGCCCTCTCCCACAGCCACACAGATCCAAGTAAACACACAGAGGTTTATATTAATTACAAACTGGATGGACTATAGCTCAAGCTTCTTGCTAGCTAGCTCTTGTAACTTAAATTAACCCATTTCTATTAATCTATGTTTTGCCATGTGTTCCATGGCTTTACCAGTCTGCTGTCATGTTGTTCTTTGGGCAGCAGGCTCGTGTCTCTCTCTGACTTCCTCCTGTCTCTCTACTTGGATTTCCCACCTGCCTATAAGCTGCTTTACCACAGGCCAAAAGAACTTTATATACTAGCCAATGGGAGCAACACACATTCATAGCATACAAAAAGATATCCCGTAGCACATAAATTGTGTTTTCGATATTTAGATGTTTCTGGTGAGAAGTGAATTACTCTCTCTTTGGGATCTAGCCTTTCTAACACACAGGCTTTAAGAAGATTTCTGTCTATCTGACTGGGGAAACCAGCTGTTGACAAACCTGTCCCGCTCATGTTCTCTGCTAACATGGGCAATTGTTATTTACTGCTTGTGATATCTAATTAGATAGGCCACTAATTAGTTGTATAGCCTGGAATCCTAACTACATACTTCTCAAAATTTGAAATTATATTGAATATTTATTTCTATAGTGCCTGGCAGTATGCTTCATTTAATGCAGTGTACTTACAAGTGTTGTGAAGTTCTGCTGAGAAAAGCAAATGATAACAGAACATCTGGGGATGATGTTTTGTTTTGTCATTTATTTATTTATTTACTTATAGCTTTAGTAAAAGAGGGTAGATTAAACAGTAAATGTCTACTTAATAATAAAATATTTTAATACTCGTATTAATTTTACAAACATTAGTCTTGAATAAGATTAAAGGTGAGAGTGAAAATGTAAATTATGTAAAATTAAAATTGGTAAATTATACAAATTTATAATTCTTAAAATCTTATTATCTTTTGTGAGAGCATATGTTTCTCTTTCATGTGTGTGTGTGACTGTTCACAGAACACATTTTTACTAAACCCACAACTGACTGACCACATGATTAAGATATGATTTGATTTATTTTAGAGAGAATAATAATGAAATGATATGTTTTTATAAAAATGAGCAATATGTTTCCTTTTTTTTTTTTTTTTTTTTTGGTTTTTTCGAGACAGGGTTTCTCTGTGTAGCTTTGCGCCTTTCCTGGAACTCACTTGGTAGCCCAGGCTGGCCTTGAACTCACAGAGATCCGCCTGCCTCTGCCTCCCGAGTGCTGGGATTAAAGGCGTGCGCCACCAACGCCCGGCTGCAATATGTTTCTTTATCATGCTGGTAGAGATGAAATATCTACATCAAAATAATTTTAAGAGTAAAAATATTTCCAGAGTATAAAAACAATATATCTCTTAATAGAATACATTATAATAATCTATAAAATATAATAATTACTTACTATTTAAGTATCTAAAATATTATGAAATTAATTAGAAACACTTTTATTACATGTTTATATACATTTATGAATGTCTTTGTCCAGATTTCTCTAATACAATTTTTAGTAAAAAAATGAATATATGGTTTAAAAGGTGTTATTTTTAAATTACCATGTAATTACATACATAAATTTGTATTTTTATGTATAACCAGCTTCAAATCATTGATACTTTAATTTGTCCTTTCTTATTGATTTTGACTTTAATTGAGAAAATGCATTTGGTGACTGTGGTGATTTCACTTGCAGTCTATTTGGAACGCTATTCTCATTTTCATACTGATTCATACAGCATTCAGCCCAGTTATCATCATAGATGTATTTTTTTCTCCAATTCACAACATCATTTCTGTTTGTTATTTTTGCCAAGCACTTCTTATAGTCAAGTCATATTTTATCATTCTTTTAAACAATTTATAAAATTAAGACCCTGGCAGTCACAAATTGATGTTAATATCATACGTGACTTAATGTGTTCATATCAAAGTGGTATCAACCTTCTTTTATTGAAAGTCAATCCATTCTAACATGTAAGAGTGGAATTCACTAATTGAATCCTATCCCACCTTTGGATTCCTATTGTTTGAATCATTCAGATTCTCTCTTACTCTGTCATCTTTCCTGTTTCCAGAAGGCCTGGATAATCTTCTTTTCTACCCTTTGCATAACAGAATATTGAGTACATGAGTTTACCAAGGAAATTCTATATGACTAAGAGATACATAAGTTGATTTTTCCAATGTAATTTTTTAAAAATATTTCCAGGTTGGGAATATAGTTCAACACCAAGGTAAGAAACAAATAAAACCCTTACTATTTCACAAAGTGCTTAAAGACAGATGTTGCATAGAGAAATAGAAACTATCAGCCTAAACTGTGTTTCATGATGGGGTTTAGCTTTGCCTTTGTTGCTTTTACCAAACACACCTCTCAACCCTGACAAAAAAGGGTTCCTGTTCTCTTCATAGATTGTCAAAAGGTTATTTTGGCTTATTTATAAATTATTTATATTTCACAGCCTGTTTTAAATATGCTTGCTCTCCAGTTTTCATCATTTATTACATTACTTTTTACGACATGGAGCTTCCTCAAAACTTGTCTGTGGATTAAACTGAGAGAGAGAGAGAGAGAGAGAGAGAGAGAGAGAGAGAGAGAGAGAGAGAGAGAGAGAGAGAGAGAGAGAGAATCCCTTGTTAAATTTCAGTGACCTAAATTTCTTACAGCATGAGGTTACTAGGAGATATATTACCTACATTAGGATGTACTTCCCAAACATGTGATTTGATTCTTTGAGTTGGAAGAAATGAAATTTGCCTTAATTGACATCTTTTTAAAACACATGATAATTGTGATACAAAATTGGCATTGATTCATTGTTTGAAAATTTCAAAATCTTTATACTTACTGTGGTTTCTCATTTCTGTACTTGTGTAAGAAAGCTTGTAATTGAACATGAGTGAAGTTCATATAGGAAACAACCATCTGCCATGAGGTACCTTAAGGGGTGTGTTTCAATCCTTATCTCCAAGCACTTTTTCAATGACTAATGTCTACCCAAGGAGATGCTGTTCCTCAGCAGAGTTGAGTCTTCTGGATTTGGTGCACTCAATTACATGACTACAGGTTTACTGGAGGGTGGTAAACATAAATAGATATTTTGTGCAAGGTTTTGATCATTAACTTTTTCAACAATAAGGGAAAATAAGCATTCATTGCCAGTTATTTGGCTATTACTCTGGATGAGGTTTATCTAATGTGCTTTGTCAAATAATAACCTCAACAATGGTGGATTGATAACCTTCAGTAAATGAAGTGACCCTTGTAGCAAGGGGATTTACACTAACCTTTATCCACTGTGGCTCTGGAAGCCTGAGCTCTTGGAACTCTCTCATGGTTTACAACCTCCCCACTAATAATCTCTGTTTTCCTGCAACCTGCCCTCCTCCCTGTGGCTTAGGATCTTCCTGTACTAGGCTCGCAGAAATGGTTGGTGCACTGGGCGGTCCCTGGGAGCCACTCTGCTGAATGAAGAAGTGCTTTTTCTATAGACACCTGAAAACCAAAGTTAGCTATGCCAAGTTTCGAGGTCTGTGCAGACTTTGTTATGCTTGCAAGCACATCGCCCTACAAAAAGAGCCACCAATGGTGCATTGAAAGGAATCATAATGACAGAGATGAATGAAATCTAAGCTTATGTAAACAAGAAAATGGGCTCCCTGTACACACATCTCATTCACACCAAAGTTTATCAGCTAAAAGCCAAAGTGAAAGTCAGTCAAAACAATTCCAGATTATCTCAATGTCATGATTATTGATGACATTTTATTAATAGTTAGAATGTATGACAGATCTAATGGGGTGCCAGACAAAGGTCAAACTTGAATAAACTAGGGTGCCAATCCCCAAATGAAGGACTTTATATACAAAATGTATCAACAAAGGAGACAGATGAGCTGTGTGCATTA
Organism: Peromyscus maniculatus bairdii; assembly: GCF_049852395.1. Taxonomy (NCBI): domain Eukaryota; kingdom Metazoa; phylum Chordata; class Mammalia; order Rodentia; family Cricetidae; genus Peromyscus; species Peromyscus maniculatus. Next base: position 15,152,850 of record NC_134860.1, read on the forward strand.
TCTCTTCTGAAACTGACAATATTTTCTTGACATCTTCAAAAAAAAAAAAAAAAAAACAAGCTTTTCTAAACTAAGTAGCAGTTGCAAAGCTCGGAAATGATGGAAAAATGAAAATATGTTTTACTCAGCACTTGGTTTGAAGGCCACAAGCAATCAGAAAATCACTGAAAAATCCTTTATAGCATATTTGTCTCCAAGGCAACAAAGAAAGCAACTGCCTTTTAACCAGTGACTATGCCTACTAAGCCCGTGAGCTTAACATCGAAGGTCATCCTCCTGACAATCCAGAAGACCTTGAGAGAAAGAACCTAGCAACATCCACAGACTGGAGATAATGTCTCACTGTTTTGGCAAAAAAAAGTGCAGCCTATACTAGGACAGTGACAATGACCCAGGTCCACTTTCAGACTCTATTTGTAAATAACACTAATAATTTAGAAATTTAAAACAAATTATGACTGCATTCTACCACATCCAAACATTTACTCTATGTTCACTCTCTGGACCCAGCAGAACATGTGTATTTCCTTCAGTTTAAAATATCTGTATGTATCTAGTTATCCTCCTTCAACTCTTTCCCCCTAAGCTTAATTTGAATGGCACATAATGTTTGAATATGAATTCACTCATTCAGTAGGCAGTCACTAAGGTCTCTACAGGTCACTAAGTTCATTAAGTCAGCCTTAGGTCAGTTGCTTCACAACCTGGAACTACATTACTCTGTATATTACATTCAGCAATAAGTGGGGCATTAGTGCCGCTTCAGTTGAGGTAGAATGTTCTAGAAAGAGATTGAAGAAGCTGCAAGACCTCTGACAATAGATAAGATCCTCCATCCTTGCAGAAGCAACTAATCACCCAGTCCATGTCAATGATGTCCAAGTTGAGAAACACTGTGATGAGAACAGCTAACATGACTCTCACAAGGATCATCAAACCTGTCATTTACATAAACAAAAGAGGAAGACAGAGGCGAGAATGGAGGAAAACTTTTCAGCAACTATAGCTTATCAAGAGGAGTGAAATTTTATACTATCCAGACTTAGCTACTGCACTATAGCAGGCAGAGCAAAGATGTGCTTGGCACTTTATCCTCTCTGAGCTCCAAGACAGACAGGAAAATTTGAGTTCCCTTTTAGCTGAGAATAACTTGTTCCTTTTATTTACAGGAGCTCTTATGTTTGTTTTTATTTTTAAGCTGCCTGTTCACTGACTATGCCTTACACAAGAAAGTTCTAAAATTAAAAAAAAAATGTTTAAGAAATTATAAAACGAGGTCAGAACAATTCATTTTGGTTAGCAACTAGCCTATGACACATATCCAGAGCTCCTTTTTTAATGATCCTCTACTTGTAGGACACATTTGCTTTCCACCAACTCTCCTCTCCCTCCCCCACACACCACCTTAGTTTATAACACAAATTATCACCCTTTTCATTGTAGCTGCATTTCTTTTTCACGTTCGTTTTTGGATTGTGTGTATGAATATTTTGCCTACATGTGAGGCTCTGCATTGCTCACCTTGGCCTGAAGAGAAGAGTGGATCCCTAGGACTGAAGTTGCAGACAGTTGTGAACTGCTGTGTGGGTGCTGGGAATTTAGTTCTTAGCTGCTGAGTGAACCCCATGGCCCCTGTGGTTGTTTCCCAACAGAATAAATACTGAAGTTTACTAAAGCCTGGTTTAGAACTTTTCATAAACGTAATCCAGCATTTTTTGTTTTTTGTTTCTGGAATGTTTTCAACTCACCAATTATTTCCTCCACATAGTCATTATTGATCATTTCTGTTTTGCATGTTATTATACCCACAACTGAGGTTCTTGGAGGTTTATTTCTTGCTGTCTGTTGTGTTTCCTGCTTTTCAGTCATGAAGCATCTTTTCTGTGGGTTTCGTTTTATTTGACACGCTTGCTTAGCTTCCTGTGATGCTTCTTAAGGGATATTCAGCAGCAAAAGTTAAAATCTCAAGGCAACTCCAGAAGTTGACACCTGTTTGTCTTGATGTGCCCAGGAGTCTTGTCCATCTCTTAAAACTTTAGCATAAATCCAGGCCTTTAAAATTTTTAATCAATGTTAATTTAGGTTTAAAATCCAATATGAAAGCTGATTTTTTTTAAAAAAATATTGTTCTTCAGAATTACAAGTTGTCTCCCACTTTAATATCAAGAGGATTTTTATGATAAATTCCCTAGTTTGAGTCATCAATTAGAGTTGAACTTAGAACAAAATTTTAAATTTGTTTATCTGGGAAAATTATCTCAGAGTAAAGTTATTCTCTCTATTTTCTCTTCTCTGTACACTTTTTCCATCAGTTTTGTAAGTATGATTCTTCATTGGCTGTTTTCAAACCAACTCCTTCAATTCCTGATAAATGTCCTTTCTCTAATCTCAGGATTTCTTGATGAGAATAGCCTAGTGGACAATTCTGTACAACCAACATTTATTAGTTCAATCAAAGACAGTCGCGGTAGTGGCACACGCCTTTAATCCCAGCACTCGGGAGGCAGAGACACGTGGATCTTTGTGAGTTCGAGGCCAGCCTGGTCTAGAGAGCAAGCTCTAGGAAAGGTGCAAAGCTACACAGAGAAACCCTGTCTCAACCCCCCCCCTCCAAAAAAAAAAAAAAACAGTTCTCATCAGCTATGTGAAAAGACCCACTGCTGTGAATACAGATGGAGTGGAGAGAGAAGAAAAAATAAATTCTTATGAAATACTCTGAGAAGCTGCCTGCCTAGCCTAGGACTGAATCAGCAATGGACACAGGGTTCCCCGTGTCAGACTTTTGGGTCTGTGGGGGGCCACAATCAAGTAGGAGCCTATCTGGAGCATCTGGTACCCGGCAATCAGGTACCATCATATCAAATTCTCCCAGAGATCTTTAGGCTTGGTCATGGGAAAAAGAAAAGGCAACAGCTCCGTGCTATTCTCTCTCTATGGCTGGTACTCAACCAAGCACCACCTGTAACCCAATCAAGAGCCCTCGTACTAGGTGGTTGGGCACCATTGTGGTGAGAGAATACATGATGGCAAGGTAGAAGAGAGGGAGAGGTGGAATGATTCGTGGGCAGGGAAGAGAGGCGGGTCTCTAGCGGCGAAGGTGGTGAGGAACAGGCTGACATGAATGGCCAGCTGGCCACCTGAGTCCAGGGAGATGTCTGGGCCTTTGTTTTGAGCTGCACTGCTATGGGAGTCATGCCGATCTGGGTAGCCTGGGCAGCCACTTAGGGCCGTGATAACAACATGGCCCTGGCTGCTGTAGAGCAGCAGGTCTGGGTCCATGGTCCTGCAGCATCTGGGGTTTGGTTTGATGTCCCTGGCCAATGTCTTATTGTCCCTCGTTGCCAACAGGGCCCATGTGGTTGCCCAGGATGTGGGCTAAAACCTCTGGCTATGTTGGTGTCTGAGGGCTGTGCAGCCGCTGGTGCCAGGATGATTTGGGTGGCCAATGCTGTCAACTGGGGCTTTGGCATTTTCCAGACAGGGGCCGTGGCCAAGGACCATGTTTGGGTTGGTGGCCCTGCCACATCCAGGGTTTCTGTTGATGTCTGTGGCTTCTGAGACCATCACGGACAGTGCCTATGCCATGAGTCTGGGCTGTGGTCTGAGGCCATGCTGGTGTGTGAGGATCACACTGCTGTGGGGGCCACGCCAGTCCAAGAGTTCTACGAGGCTACTTGGGAAGATAGTGACCTCCCAATCCAGGTTGCTGCCTAGGAACATATCTGGGTCCATGGTACTGCCACAGCCGAAGTTAGTATTTATGTCTGTGGCCCATGTTACCACCAAGGGCCACATAGATACCCAGGATCTTGGCCACAACCTCTGGCCATGAGGGCATCCAAGGGCCATGCTGCCACCAGGGTCCTCCTGACCTGAGTGGCCTTCACTGTCACCTGGGGCCATGGTATGGTCTGGACAAGTGCATCTGCAGAGGGCCATGTCTGGGTCCATGGTCCTACAGCAGCCAGGGTCTGAGTTGATGTCCAGAGCTACTGTTGTCACCGAGGGTCATTGGGATGACTGGGTTCTGATTGTGCACCTGGGACCATGTTGATGTCCAAAGACTGTGCCACAACTAGGAACATGCTAATTTTTGTGGCTGGAGACATCCAGGAACAGGCCACTGCCTAGGGCCATGTCTGGGTCCATGACCCTGGGATGGTGTCCATATCTCCAGTTATCATTGAGGGTTCTGTGGATGCCCTGGGGACTGGCTAGCCATGTGGGACCATATTGATGTCTGGGGGTCATGCTGCAGTTGGAGACATGCTAATCTGAGGGGCCTGTGCTGCCACAGGGACCATGGTGGCATCCAGGCCCAAGCTGCTATGAGGACCATGTTTGGATCTGTGGTCCTGCTGCAGCTGGGGTCTGTGGTGATGTCCATGGCCCATGATAACAGGAGGATCATTGGAACCATGTTGTGCTGAGACAGCCCCTCCCTTCACTGGCCCTGGGATGGCTGGTCCTGCCCCTTCCTATATATTGCAGCAGGCAAGCTGATCCTATCCCTGAGGGGAGAAATATGCCCTTACCCATTACCATAAGCATGCACCTCACCTGAGAAGCACATTAGAGCTGACACTGAGGTCAGGGACACTGGTGAGCTGACCCCGAGGATATGAGTTCAGGATTACTGACCCTACCCCACCCCTCATCTGCCATATAGTGGTATGGGTGAAGGAAAGATGACCTCTCCCCTCTGCCCTTTGCTATTTGTGGCAGGCAAGAGAGCTGGCCCCTGGGCAATGAGAGTGAGAGAACTAGCCCTGACCTACAACAGCTACAGCACACAGGAGAGAGAGCCCTTCACTTTATGAGGGAAGCACATTAGAGCTGACCCTGTTGTCAGGATCCAGATGAGCCAGCCCTAAGGGCATGAGAGCAGAAGAGCTGACACCTGCCTCCTCCTTGTTTATCACCTACAGCAATCAAGAGAGAGGGCCTTGCACCTTGCATGGGCAAAACTGAAGGGCTGGCACTGGTGATACCAGTGAGGGGGACTCGAGCCTGATGGTCCAAGAACAGGAGAACTGACCCCACTCCTTTCTGTAGGCTGCACTGTGTGAGCTAGCCAAGGCAGTGCTGGAGATCTCATCTGGGTCATGACATTCAGGGAAGGCTAGTGAGCTGAACAACCCAGCTACCACTGAGGCCCAGAACCAGGGCTATGAGTTGACCCACCTCAACATCCACCTCATCTATGTATGAACTGTTGGAGCATGTGAAGGGGATGAACCTACAGATCCAAAACATCAGGATCTCCATGACACTGGGTAATGACTGGATGTCCAGGGGGAGCCCCAGTAAGAGCCCATTATAGGTGGTGTGGCAAAAAGCAGAGGCCTCGAGCCAGACCAAAGACTCGTCAATGAATACTTGCAAATAAAAATGAACAGACTAAAGGGTAAACTGTGTTTCTCAATGGGCCACACTCCAGCTTCCACAAGATTCTTCTTCCTCCTCCTCCTCCACTTCCTCTTCCTCCTCCTTCTTTCTTGTTCTTGTTCTTGTTTTTCTTCTGTTTTGTTTGTTTTTGTCATTTGTTTCTTTGTTTTGTTTTGTGCTTTTCTTTTAAAGTTGGTTTTGGTTTGGGGGAGGTTACAAGGGCAGAGAGAAGATATGAAGGGACAAGGAGATAAGTGGGATGGGAATGCAAGATGTGAAATCCACAAAGCATCAATAAAACTAAAAGAAAATTTAAAAAAAGAAAAACACTAAGAAATACTGAGTAAAGATAACCCAAGAAATAGAAAATACTGAGAACCTGGAAAAGGCTCAAATAAATTATGCTGGAGGTCACTCATAAAAACATTATTTCTAGTTAGGGTTATGAGAGAATATTTCTGGAATATTTTGCTTTTGTGAAGCTGAGGATTTGAAATTATTATTAAAAAGAACACAAGTTTTGCAGAAATAGTATCTATGTTGTAAGATCTGCTCACATATTACAGTTAACATCACTTCAATTATTTATTTAAACTTCATGACTATATAACGTAGAAAAAAATCACATATGCCTAGAAAAGAAAATAATATTAAAGTAAAATGTGTTGTCTAAGTTTCTAAAGCACTTCACATCTTCTTACCAGACATTTATATACTAAAGTTATTGAATTATTCCAGTCTGCATGCCCAAGAACATATCACCGTTAGAAATTGTGATGTAGATTTAAAAATTAAATTTTGAGCAAGGAACAATAGCTGAGAAATGACTATTATTCAGTATCTAATATGTGTCTGTCATCATGAGTTACTTTCTGAATAGTTCCTTTCATTATATGTGTGTACTTGCCATTTAACAGCACATTCTGCCTTTAAAGTGAGCAAACATTCTACTTGGGGTTTTCATTTTAATCATTCTGAAGTGGTTATGAGGTGGTTGGTTAGTTTCTGTTGGAAGTAAACCAGAGGGAGTGTATGGATGAGGTGTCTTGATTTGGTGCCCTTTACTACCCACTTCTCTGTGTACACTCTCCTGTGATTCATCAAAACTGATGGGAATCAAGATCTCTATTCTCAGCATATTCTTGTGATAAATCAATACAAAGAGCTAGAAAATAATTGATTAATGAAGACTAACCATGACAATAAACTTATTTTAAATGCTATATACAATATAATTCTGTAAATCTAAAAGGGGGATAATGTTCCTTTTATGGACAGAACTCCTTCAAAGTTTGGAAAACATCCTACATGATTGTGGTTTATATAAGGCTGGCACCATTTGGAGAACAATTAAGCTAATATAATTTAATGAAAAAAAGGGAAACATCTCACAAACTATAGACTTATCTCTAGGAGAAAATAATAGATAGTTCTGCTCAGTAAAACAACAACAAAAAAAGATAAATAAATTCCGTAAAGGAGAGCATCACATTCAAATATATTTTTTTTTGAAAAGATACATCTAAATTCCTAGTGAGCACAGGGAAAGCCATTTACCATTGTCATTTATCAAAGAAACACAGCTAAAGCCATAATCAAAACATGGAACAGTGAAGACTTGGATGATGGCTCAGGAGATGTGTGCTTGCAGGGTAAGCATGAGGACCTGCATTCAAATCTCCAGCACCTGAGTGAGGCTGTGCATGCCTATAATCCTAGAACTGTTGGGTATGGAGAGAGGATTGCCTGGGCTTGTTAGCTACCAGCTTAGCTTCAGTTTCAGTTAAGAGACCACAAGTCAATGAAATGGTGTGTAGAATTATAAAGCAGGATGTTCAATGTCCTTCTTTGGCATCTATATGTGCAGGGTTTTACACACTCACATACTTGCATATGCCATACTTGTACATTATTCCCACACTCACACACACAAAAGGTCTCCAAGGACAGGTATTGGAGAAAAAAAACACAGAGAAAGCAGAAGCTTTGAAACCTAAAGCTGGGAATAAAAATAGTGCTGTCACTTGGAGAAATAAACAGGTATTTCCTCTAAGTGCTAAACATGGAGTTGCAGTCATCTAGTAACTCCAGCCCTTAGTATATGCTCATGAGAAATTAGAGTATATTTAGTCAAAAACTTAAACAAGAACTTTTATAGTGGCATTATTCTCAATAATATTTGATTATGAGATATCATGATCTGCATGAAGTTACTCCAAAAGTGTATCAAGTGATGAATCAGTAAATAAAATATATTATTTCCAAATCATTCAACATAACTCCACAATACAATGATTGTGCATGATAAACTATAAATAAACTCAGAATCATAATGCTAAGAGAAGAAAGGCATGAATATATGTTTATAATTATTCTATTTCTGAAATATCTAGATCTAAAGCAGACTAGATCTATCTAGAAATAAAGTAGTGCTTCCTAAGCCTAGAATTGATGGAGATGATGATTGGAGAACCATAGTTAAAGAGTACATGGTTTCTTTTGAAGTAATGATAATGTTCTGAAATTTTTATGATGATAAATGTCCAGATCTTTGAATCCACTAAGAAATATTAAACAGCACAGTTTAAATAGGGGCTTTGGAAAGCATGTGAATTATGTCTCAATCTTCTGTTAGAACACAAGGCATCCCGTTAAATTTGATTTTCACATAGACAATACATGGTTTTAGTGCACTAAGTGTAAGGACTTCTCAAGCTGTAGTGTTATGTTTGAACTGCTTGATTTTAAATCTAAGCATCACACTTTAACAAGATATTTTATTTTATCTGGTAACGCCATAGAAAACTGGTTGGATAGGCTTAGACAAAGAAAATTAGGATGTTCCTCACAAGAAAATCAAAAGATTTTGGAGCTCATATGTGACACCAATGAGAGAAGAGGAGCTGGGAATTGACTGGGAACAACAGAGGCTTCTGTCATTATTTTAGTGATTTCCTCACGCTTGGGAATGAAAGATAGAACAGCAGTTTCTGAGTCTGGCCTTTCTCTGCCTGTCTGGTATCTGCTCCCACTCCAAACCACAGTTCAGAGAAAAGTTATGAAAAGAGCAGCAGAACTACATATGAGAAACTAACTAAGATGAGAGAAAACAGGTACAGAGTACGGTGTGGTGGTTTGAATAGGAATGGTGACCATAGACGCACCTGTTTGAACAGTTGGCCCATAAGGAGTGGCACTATTTGGAGGTATGAACTTGTTGGAGCAGGTGTGGCTTTGTTGGAGGAAGAGTGTCACTGAAAGTAGACTTTGAGTTTTCAGATGTTCAAGCCATGCCCAGTGTGGCAGTTTCTTCCTGCTGCCTGTGGATCCAGATGTAGAACTCTCAGGTTCTTCTCCAGCATCAGGTTTGCCTGTACTCTGCCATGCTTTTCACCACGACAGTAATGGACTAAACCTCCTAACTGTAAGCCAGCCCCAATTAAACGGTTTCCTTTGTAAGAGCTGCAGTGCTAATGGTGTCTCCTCACAGCAATAAAAATCTAAGACTGAAGTGTAAATAAAAATAATCCCTGAGGGCTTTTGTTGAGGGGACAGTGTTGGAGAAGTAAAGCCTCCACATTCCTAGAACCTTGAGTCCTATCACCTTCCTGGTAATAAAAGAAACTAAAATGCTTCTGAGCCACTTGGACTTTAATACAGAAGTGGCTTTTAAATAACCATTTCCTGGTGGACATCTGATTAAGGTCACTCATAATGGATGTGGCGGGAATCATCTCATTCCATCACTCAAATAACATAACAGAGCTCCTACTAGGTACACGTTCCGGAACAGGCCTTTGAAAATTTGTAAGTAAATTAGACAGCCCATCTTCTTGAGGGTCTTAAGGCTAGTTTTGGACACAGAACGTAACAATCACTCCCAGAGCTCAGTGTACATAATGGGCATACCATTCATCTCATCTTCATATGGATATTACAACTACTGCTGCTTTGATTTGGGCCATAGTTGGTTTCCTACTAAAAGTTATGTTGCTTCTTCACTAATACCTGTCTCATGCCTGTCATTCCAGGTGGTTAAAAGGTCAAGAGAATGCATAAGACAAGTGTGTTTCTTTATGGTCACCGGGGAAGTCCCCATATCAACCTCCTCACTGTAATCTCCACAGTGCTAAACCTAGAGGACAATCTATAACAGTCAAATGGTTTTCAAGGCTGTATGAAAGATGTGCAAGTGGAAGACGTGGTGACATTTCATATCTGGGTGAGGACAATGAAGAACAAGGTAAGTAGTCACGGGGTAGAAATGCAATTTAGTTTTGCAAGACCTGAAAGTTATAGAACTAGAAGTGCCCATACAGTTATGAAATCTGTAAAATTATCAGGACTCGTGGGGGTGCACTAGACAGTCAAGAATCCTAGGACAAGAAATACTGAGACTATTTCATTAGCTCTTAAGAGACAGAGGAACCTGATGTGTCAACTGCTCCCACTATACACATAAACAGGTTTTACGAAGCTTCCAGTAGTGCAGAATCACCTCATAGGATTCCTCTGAAAGTCACTGAGATCACATTGTAGCTGCTCATGCCAGAACTGAACATCTGGGGAAAAGCAATAGGATTACATTGATTCACGGGGGAGCACACATAATACCATTTCTCCTTGACCTCTATTGAGCTGGCTTCATTATCAAATCTCTTGGAGTTATGGGAGGCATTAATTTCTGAACTGTTCAGGCTGGTGTGTGGATTTTTAGTATTAGGTGTCATCTATTATACCTCACAATGGGATTTTCTGAACGTGAGCTTGATGATAAAATCAAGGATCAATCCAACAAATGGGAAATTGCCCATTCAGACTAACCTTCCTTCTGCCTATCTCTGTAGACTTTAATGGCCCTGTCACCAGTTGCTTTCCAAGATAAAACTTCTACTACTGTTAATTTGACCTGTGTAAATGTGTTCATATTTCACAATACAAACAGGAGTCAAATCAGAAAAAAAATGATTCCATCCAGAAGCCTCCAAACACTCTTTAAACAAAGAAAGGGTAACAATATTTGTAATTCCAAAGATTCACATGGTGCACATTTGCTGATAATACTACTTTCTCATAAGTATGCTGTTTTCCAGTTTATTAATGTTAATCATAGCTAGATTGAAAGCTTCATAATGAGAGGAATTTTGCTTGGTCTGGTATTGATTTAATCCTGGCAACAAGCATTGACACTAGCAGAGAGATATTTGTCAGTGGCTAATTAATAAGGAATGTTATTATTTCTCTTACTCTGCTGGTCATTTTTTTTCCACATGTGAACAATTCAGGGTTAAGAGAACCTGACTTCACAATCAAACATATTTTTAAAAACATATTGGCTAATTTTTATTAATATTTCCTTTGCATAGGGGGTTTTTTAGAGATGCTATCTCATTTTTCTACTGCAGCTAGTTTCTAACCTCATGGGGTTTAAGAAATGTCCAGTTACTGTAATTTGAGTTATTAGCGTGTGTCTTTATCAGTCTCATCACACATCCACATTCTTTTTTTTTGTGGGGGGGGAGCTTTCGAGAAAGTGTTTCTCTGTGTAGCATTGCACCTTTCCTGCAACTCACTCTGTAACCAGGCTGGCCTCGAACTCACAGAGATCCACCTGCTTCTGCCTCGCGAGTGCTGGGATTAAAGGCGTGCACCACCACTGCTGGCCCACAGTTCTTAACCACTGTCTACTTCTACCATGTGCAGGTCTACCCCAGGTTACAACATCTCTACAGCATGTGGCATGAGTTACCAAGATATAAATTTCTGCTTAGTGTTATAATGTTTTTCCCAGTTGCAACATATATAAGATTTGCAACAGACACATAATTTCATATAGAAGCATATGACTGATTGTCATATATCACTGTGAATTGAAGAACATCAGTTATAGAATGGCCTCATGTAGGGTTTTCTGGGGATGGGGTCCATTTGTTTCTTCAACTCACACCATTTCAACTTCATGATGGTACAAAGCAAAATGCATTCAATAGAAACTATACTTTAAATATTGATTATTTTCCCCATAGGCTAGCAATACATGGTATAGTATTTTCCTGATTCTGGGAAGTAGCAGAAAATCACAGTTCACATAAGAATAAACAATACTCTATGGTGTGTGCTATTGCCAAGCCACAGTGTTCCAGGTGTTAAATTCATTGCCAACTTACAATATTGGCAGTTGACACTTAGAATATTGCCAGTTGGTGAATTTTTTGACCAGATTGTGGTTCCATTTTATGTTAAGGAACATGTATATTTATTGTTTCTAAATCTCTCTCTCTCTCTCTCTCTCTCTCTCTCTCTCTCTCTCTCTCTCTCTCTCTCTCTCTCCTTCTCCCTTTCTCCCCCCCACATACAGAGAGAGAGAGTGAGAAAGAGAGAAATTAGTGATGTTTGAGAACATGTTTGCATTCTGTTGAAGACTTACTCCCAATATTCTGTTAAATTTTGTTTTAGAATCATTTATGATGTGTATGAGTACTTTTTCCACAATTTTATAGGTGGACAAATATTAATATAACTGTGTATATGATGTCTGCAGAGATCAAAGAGGCAGTTGATGCTCTGCCTAGAGTTAGAGGTAGTTATGAGTCATCATATGGGCACTGGGAACTGATCCCAGGTCCTCTACAAGAACAATAAGTACTACAAGTGCTATTCACCTTTGAGCTATCTCTGTAGCCCCCATCCCATCCTATAGACTTATATTTGAGCAAATACACAATTCTGTATCCATAGACTATTCCCAGAACTGAGAACCTGTGAAATTTCACCTTAGAATTACTTGATATTTAAGTAAGACAAACTACTTTGGCTAGTGTTCAACCTCAACATATAGAGTCAGTAAATCAAACAAAAAATCATAACTACTTTCATTAAATAAGAAAGAAAACTGTCCATCTGATTTTAACATGTACCCATATACTCCCTTATTATACCTTTCATATCCAACAATGAATCCAACAAAAATATTTAAATGAAAAGAAATACATAGTGTGTATAGAAGCTGTTAGAAACTCATTAGGCCAGATGGTATCTATAAGACATTTCACAGAGACCTAAGGAAGGAACCAGATAAAATGATGCCAACAGTTCTGCTAGAAGAATATTCAAGATAGAAAGAGAGCATGATTTGGGGATTCAACTAGAGGCTTTCATGCCAAATTAATTAGCAAGACATTCATTTGTTTAGGGAACATCCTGGATATTACAAGATATTTCAAAGAATTTTAAATTCATTAAAATAAAAGAACTGAGAGAGTGTTGCTTCATATATCCTCAATCAGAGTTTTGTATTGTCAATTCTATATTTGTCTCCTTATAAACTGGTATTCAGTAACAGACATTATCCTCAGCATTAATTGGGCTGTGCTTGTCACATGCTATTTCTTTGAAAATATTAGACTTTTGGTCACTTTGGTAAACTTTCTGAAAATAATTTTTATTGATTGATAATCTGAAAAGTCCTAAAAAGGAAGGGGAAACTCAGAGAGAAATTTGTCAATCAAATGTCAAACATAGAGTGAAAGGAAATTTATATTGTGATATGTATGAAAGTCTCAGATGACATGTATTCCACAGAGTTGTACATGTCAGTATATGATAGAGCTGACCATTTCTTCAACAGTTAAGAAAATGTACTACTGTTGATGAAAGACTGTCATCCAAAACAATAAACATTTTCATAAGTTTAGTTTGTCAACATTTGTGCCATCTATATTCAAGTATTAAATTTTCATTCATTTAAATCTACCAATATCTTATTTTGGGTCCTATGTATGTGATATATATATCTTGGGTGATATCTGCAGAGATGCTCAATTGTGATGCAGAATTGTGAACTGGGACCTGAGTTCAAATTCTGAGCACCCACATAAAACAACAAAAATGACTTGCAGGACTGTTACCTCAGAATTGGTAGCAGAGACATGCAGAACCCATAAAGATCTCTATAAAGCCAGGATGTCTGAAACTGTAAGTTTCCAGGTTCACTGAGAAACCTTGTCTGGAGACAATAAGGATTAGAACAATATAGGTTGACATCCAATGCTCTGTGGTAGCCTTCAATCAGTGTGCCTGGATCCTCAGAGCTCATTTGTGTGCAAGGCACACAACACACACACACACACACACACACACACACACACACACACACACACACCACCACACCACAGGAAAGGATATATGATGGTTAGATTTTTCCCTATTCCAGTCATGTAAATATCCCCACCAATTATTAAAATCCCCTCAGGAGGCTGATGTTGCAAAGAAGTAAAATGGAAAAACATCTTATCCTAAGAATAATGTGGTGAATCCTAGATAAATGATAAGGGAATTAAAAAACAAAAAGCAAAAAAAAACTTTGCTCTAGACTTTGTAAGGAAAAAAAAGCAACTATGAGAGGCATCATGTCCTCCAAGCTTCTACACATGAGAACATATTATTTCTGTCTCTGTCTGTCTCATGATGTTCTGTCTATCTCTATCTCTGTCTCTGTCTCTGTCTCTCTGTCTGTTTCCGTCTCTCTGTCTCTCTGTCTCTGTCTCTGTCTCTCTCTCTCTCTCACTCACACACACACAGAGTATCATAAACAGCATTAACACATCAGAATATATCCAAGTCAACAGTCCCCTAAGGGTCCTGGGGGCTTCTGTTTCGATTGACCCCCAGATCATACAGAAAATAGCTTCTGATCACCTCATATGGTGCCACTTCAGTATTTTAGTAACTGGGTTGGAGGAGGATCTGAAGGGTTTGTACAGGGTTCCCCATAATCCCTGAACATGTATTCTCTTGGGATAAACAAGGAAAAGAAAAATAAAATTTCACATGAGAGTAGGAGAACCCATTCTCCTTGTGGAGAAGAGGGACTACTGGCCTTATGAGAGGAAGCCTCAAAGCTGTGCAAGAATGAACCCACCTCCAACCACTTCCACCATGACTGGGAGTGGTAACTCCAGATTTCCATTTGTGTATTTAGTGATTCTTTTGATGCTGCTGTGTTCAGTTCAAAATCTGCTAGTAAAGGAATCAAGAGAAAAAACAGATCATGTATGTTCAAAATAGAGGCTTAAGGAGCCACTGTATCTATAGGGGTTGATGGAAATTTCTTACACTTAGAAATTCTCTTTAATTCCTATACCCTCTCCCAACTGCACAGGAACTAAGAGAAGAGTGGAACAAGAAAGTCAACCAGCACACACTGCAATTTTCTCTTCCCTTCACTCTGTAAAAGCATACATTTCAACCGTTAGGTTCATCTTTACACAGATGATATATCTCCAATTAGGCTTCCTGGATTCCTGGTACAGTTACATGCAATCAAATGTATTTCAAAACAGTAAATGAAAAAAATCAAATAATATTTATAAATTTTTAAATAAAATTCAGTTATAGTGTATCATCATAATTATTATAATTTATTGATATAACTAAAGGATCATATGATTGATGTATGAATAAGAAAAACATCACCTATGTAGAGATTTGCATTCACAGCTTTAGACATGGAAGTGATAGCTAAGTCTCAGATATAGACTGGGGAACAGTGAATTGCTCACTAATGCAAGACATTAGTTTATATGAATCTGCATGGATGTGATTCTTTTGTGTGTGGGTGAGTTTAGTTGTAGTGTTTAGTTTGAAGTTGTTACAAAGTAAGAGTGGTTTGTTTTCCTCTGCCAAATCTGACACAATATGAATGTTCTTTTCCCCCCTCTGTGTTTGTGTGTGTTATTCATTCATGCATGTATATATTCACATGTACATGAGCACACATATGTGTAGGTGCATATGAGATTGACATTCTTCAATCTCATTCCACTTTATTCATTGATGTTGGCTCAATGTCTCATTGAAAACTAAACCCTCCAGTATGGGCTTTTGCTCCAGGAATCTCCTGTTTCTGGCTTCTAAGAGCTAGACTTACAGGAGGGCCACCACACCCACCTGGCATGTTTGTAGGTTCAGGGAATCAGATTTCTGGTCCTTATATTGCCACAGTAAGAAGTGGATCCAATGAGCAATCTCTACATCCTACCACTCACTGTGAAAGTCCTTTTACTTGCATGTATATGTGGTATGCACATATCTCCACATCATTCTTGTGCAATGTATAGAAAAATAGGAAGCAAAACCACCATGAGACTGGCAAAACTCAAGAAGTCTGATAGTTCAGTGTGCTGCCACTTCTTAGGACCAGGGATGCAATGGGGCCTTCATACCAACTTGCTAGAGAGTTAATTTGTGTTAACAACTTCCCCAAAACACTGGCGCATCATCTAAGAAAAATAGATAGATGTTTTCCACAACACAGTGATTGGACTCTAGAAATCTTGTTTGCCACATTCAAGAAAAAATTGCACATATACTCAATAGAACATATTATTACTCTAGAATACATGCAATGAGACAGCAACTACACAATGAAACTATTGGTGGCAATGTGAACGATTACAAAACAAGCAATATTGAACTAACAACACTGTCATAATGGAAAACATTATAGTTCCATGTGTATGACTCAAACCACATAAAGATGTACAACTAATTGGCCCTTGTCCACACATATAGGATAAAGCTAAATAGTAAAGCAGAAAACAAACAACAAAACACATCAGGATGGTGTACACCGTAGAGAGAAGGAGCTCATCAGCTTTCTGTGAGTGTTCCTTTTCTCACATGTATGTGTGGTGTGTGTCTGTGTGTATATCTGTGTTTGTACATTTTTGTAGTTGCATGTGCCCAGGTGCATGTGGAGGCATGATGTTGATTTTGGGTATCTTTCTCAATTATTCTCCATTCTATTTATTGAGGCACGATCTCTCACTGAACCTCCAACTTGCAGTGTAAAATAATCTGGATATACATCTTGATTCCCAGATCTCCTGCTTTTTTTCCCAGAGCACTGAGATTATAAACAGGCTGCCATGACCTCCCTACATTATGTAGATGGTGGTGATTTAAACTCACATCCCCATGTTTGTGTGACAAATGTTTCATTCGCTGAACCATCTCCCCAAACTAAGGACTCTTTTAAAGGTGAGTTTGTATATATGTCTGGCTTGCTTCTCTAAACTATACATACATGGCACATGCACACTGTAACAGAATATTTCATAGATTTCACAGTAAACTCAATTGTAAGGACACAAAGAACAATACAATTCAGACTGGCATTCATACACCAGCGTCTCATTATTATCATAATTTTATTAATGAGTAAAGTCCCCAACAAATGACATTCATTGACAAATACAGGTTCTTCAATCTAAAATGTATACTTCCTGAACTTAAAACAAGTCATGCATGGTGACTGTGGCCAGTATAATAATGAAGATCAGCTTATGGTTGAAATTAATGGGCATCCTGATTTCTGCTCCTTTAAACTGGGGATTTAGTCAGAGAATACTTCACTCTGGTTCTGATAGGATCCTGAAGAACAGGCTATTCATCACACTCTTCTGTTTTTCATTTTTGTTCACAAGACAGAACAAGGACATTCAAGGCCACAGAGAGGATCTGTTCTGTTTTTTCTGCTCAAGACTCTGGTGTTTATTAACAAATATGTAGGCTCCTTGTGGCTTCTCATGGACAGTCTGACTTCATACACATTTGAAAAGAAATAAAACAGCTTGCTTGTGCTTCATTCTTATTTATCACACTACCATCCTATCCCTTCTTGAGAAAGGGTCTTGTGTAGCCCATGCTGGCCTCAAACTCACTATATAACTAATGATGGCATTAAACTTGTTTTAAAAATATTTTTTATCTATTTGTGTGTGTGTGTGTGTGTGTACATGTGCATGCATATGTGTGGATGCCAGCACACATGTGCAATGATGCCATTTGCATTTGGATTTCAGAGGACAACCTGTGGTTTCTTTGTCTGCTTTCCACCTTATGTGAAAAAGGGTCTCTTTGTTGTTTTCTCCCTGTATGCAATATGTACTGGGCCCATAAACTTTGGGGAATTCTCTTATCTCTGCCTCCATTTTCCCTAAAGGAACACAGTGATTACAGCTGTGAATTGTTGCATTACGTTTTGTGTAGGCTTTGGCAATTTTAACTTATGTCCTCACAGCTGTGGAGCAAAGGGCCTTTATCCACTGAGCTGTCTCTCCAAGCTTGGCTTTGACTTCTGATCCCTTTATCTCTGCCTTCTGAGTACTGGGATTTCTGGCATGATATGTTTGTTGACTCCAACCCATGGCTTCATGCATGGCAGGTAAGCACTCTACCAAGTCAGCTACATCAACAAACAACATCCCTTTGGGAAAGTATCTAGCAGGCACACACAGTGACAAGGAGAGAGGAGCCTCATGCTGATCTTGGCATCATTCTAATGAAGAGCCACACCTTCTGAAGTGTGCCTCACAGAGAATAGACAGGAAACAGTGAGAAAGTAGGCCACTAATTAGAGATGAAAGAGCAATCTAAATGGGAGTCCCTACAGAGACTTGTGCACAAGTTACAGAAATTCAACATTGACTTTATTCTCTGGGATTGTTTTTGCTGTTTGTGTGTGTTTCAACTGGATGGGTCTACTATATACTTTCAAATGAGTTGCATTTCTCAGAATGCTTTTCCATGCGTTCAGCATTTCATCTCAGTTTTTCTATAGTCAAGAGTATCCAAAGTCAAGTATTGCGTTTTGGTAGCACAGTTGTGGTTTTGCAAATTGCTAATAGAAGCTGTTGGGATGGGACACTTTGAATGGATGACAGGCAATACTAACATCAACTTATATTCATCCACTCATAAAGCAGATAAGCATTTCTTTTCTTCGTGTGCTATTCATGTTTTCAGTGTAGGAATTCAAGGCTGAACAACCAGGCCAAGGTCCCCTTGTTTAGTACCTCCAATCAGATTCTACCCAGTGAAGTCAACTGAATAAAGGCAGAGGTAGAATGACAAGGGAGATGACCATCTCACACAGTGGAAACAGACTCGCTTTTCAGAGCCCACTCAGACAAGCTGAATTTAGAGCCTGTAGAGTACAGGGGAGTAGATTTATTCCGTTTTCTTTTGCTCTACCATTGTCTTCTTTGCTGCCATACTCTACATCCAGCAAGCAGACTTTAGTGGGATAAGTCACCTGTGCTCTTGGTTCTCTAGTTTTCTGACTGTATCTGGTAAAAGGCATGCAGCAGGAAGGGATAGGAAGAGCACAGACAGGAAGAGAAAAGAGAACAGATGACCCTTAATTCACTTCACCATGCACTCTCTCTTATTGCTCCCACACTTAACTGGACCCAGGGATTGGCCGTTCTTTCTCTTTCTTGGTCTTTCTGTCCTAATGTGGTAACATCTATTTTTGGTTGTGCACATCCAGCATCTTTTCTTGGTCCATTAGATGCTACCAATGTTTAAATGAAGAACCTTGTGGGAAAAAGTTAAAGAATACTTATCTGCTAAGGTTTGGATAGAAACTAACAAGGAAAAGAGCACTGAGCTTGTTCCAAGTGAGTGTTTGGGCAAAAGTGGCCAGTGTTTCACCAAATGGACCCCGGCCTCAATGTATGTGACTGGGACATGATGGGATTGTAACACTGCATTTGTAAGAATGTGGTATTTATTTAACAAATGCCATTGGACACTTTAATCATAGAGGTAATTATGAAAACAATTTGATTCCTCACGTGATCTCATTGTCTGCTGATGGAGTGAAACAGGGATATTGGGATGCTAAATAATTGGCCCTATAGAATATAGAGATGTAGAGAAAACAATGGAAGTAAGTGATTAACTCTGCTGCAGGTGCATTGAGGTTTGGTGTGAAGGGAGAGTTACCTGAAAATTGGATGTATAACCTTGGGATGCAAATAACATCTGCTAGGTCCAAAGGGGAATACTTATTTGGGGACTTATAAACAGGTCAGAGAGAATAGTACAGAAAGGAAAATCACGTCTGCAAAGAAATGGGGCCAGGGAGACCTAGAATGGTGGTCTCTGCTAATGGCAAACAAGTGCAGGCTGGGAAATGGACCACACAGAAGTAACCAGAGGCTTGTCCATGGTGAGATATCTAGGTCAAGTTGAACATTGATTTTTTTTTGTCACACAAATATATGAATTAATTGTTCAACAAGGAATTTAATGACCCAATTGCATTTTAAGAATGTAAATCCTTAGCTGAAGTGAATGGTCAGTTAATCAGGTAACAGTCCAGTGCCTTTGTCTCATTCCTCCCTGGTGTCTCTTCTGGCCATGGATACCCAAGGATCAAGTCTATAAGATGTTTAATATGGGGCTGGGCAGCGGTGGCTCACGTCTTTAATCACAGCACTCGGGAGGCAGAGCCAGGCAGATCTCTGTGAGTTCGAGGCCAGCCTGGTCTACAGAGTAAGATCCAGGACAGGCACCCAAAACTACACAGAGAAACTCTGTCTCGAAAAACCAATGTAAAAAAAAAGAGAGAGATGTTTAGTATGGCTCTTTGAACAGGAGGAAATAACAAGATAAGAACACTACAGGGAAGACTTGTTGTAATGTTGTAACTCACAACAGAGACAAAAGACTGGAAACAATAGTAAAATTTTCTCAAAATGTAATTATCATGACTGTACAATTGAAAAGGAATGATTTTAACATCTATTACTCAGAAGTGTGTTAAAAAGAAAACTAGTTATATAATGATAAAAAAGACAGATAGCAAGGACACAGAAAGGAGGGAAATTGGAAGTCCGGCTGATGAGCTCAGGCTGAGAATGCTGGCAGACACAGATGCACTTAGAGGAAGTGCGGTGGTAGTGACTAGTGAAACTGTGGGCCCAGAGCTGGAGATAGTGGAGAGGATGGTGGTAAACCCTTGGATGTCATCAGAAGCAAGAGAGAGAGAGTTAAATTATAAGTACATCAGAAGCCTACAGGACAAGCTTGTCATTAACAAAGAAGAACAACAGATGTGCTTGTCAGTGATTGCCAACTAGATACAACTAGACTGATCTGGAAAGAGTAACCTCACATAAGAAAATGCCCCCACCAGACTGGTCTGTTGGCAAGTTTGTGGGGCATTCTCTTGGGTGATGATGGATACGGGCCTATTGTACTGTGGGCAATTCCACCCTTTGACAGCTATTCCTGGGTTTCATAAAATAGCAGGCTGAGTCAGCCATGGGGAATAAACCATCAAGCAACATTCCTCATGGTGTCCACATCAGTTTGTGCCTCCAGGTTCCTGTCTTGAGTTCCTGCCCTGATTACCTTTCATGATGGACTATGTGACCCGAAAATTGTAAGGTGAAATACATTCTTCTCTTCTAAGTTGGGTGTGGTCAGCGTTTTATCAGAACAATACAAAACTAGCTAGGACACAAAATTCCTGGGAAATGCTGCAAGAGGAAGTGGTTAGGTGAGAGTCACAGGTGAGAAGACCCATAAATGCTCATCCTTAGAATGATCATTATCCTTGTTTTCCTGAGACATCCTGCTTTTTAGCTAGAAGTTCGGCATCCCAGCAGATTCATCACTTGACTAGGAAAAAGTTCTAGAGTTTCAGCAATAAAGTCTGTTGATGGGATTCAAGTGAGTAGAAAATCTAAGAGGGGTGGAAATTCAGCAGCACATGCAGGCCTGAGCAAAGCATTGTACCTTCATCTTTGGTAGAATCTGCTCTTCTGGTGTCTATAATACTTATTCTTCATGAACTCAAATGTCCCTTAGAATTTATTTCCAGTTGTTTTGAATGACTGGTTAAGCTTCTTTTGGGGTTGTCTTGCCTGTTGATATTTTTATGTTTTTGTTGTCAATGCTCATTTTTACAGATTTTATTTGGATACAGCTGTTTTTCAGATGGTGGTGTCCTGAATTTCCTTGCTGTGTTTCCTTTCCATTTTCAGTTCAACCACTATCTTTAAGTATTTTGTGTATCAATAGGATAAGATTAGATTAAATTGATCTGGGATAGCTATCAGTGTGTCATCTCTGATACATTTTAAATTTCCACTATCAATGAACAATTTGATATTCCAGTTTTTGATCTCTTTGTGAAAACAACATATCATGTACTGGGTTTGCATTTTGTACTGTGTTAACATTTTAATCAACACTACCAGAATGAACAGTACATCCACAAGGGTTTTAGGGAAATATTGATTTCTTGTGGGAAAAATACTCAAGCATATGAATTCCCATGGGAGCCCAATTTAAACTTGAGGACATTTAATTAAAAACCATCCTGTTTAATTGCTTTCTAAGACAATCTTCTTGGGAAAATATTTCATTATAGAAATGGTATTAGATGGGCATGGTAAAAGAATATGACAGTGTACATTCTAGTATTTTATCATAAGCAAAATTACCCTACCCATTTTTGTATTTTTGCTTTTTCTGCCAATAGCATGGAACTAAGAAATCAGCATATATAAATGCACACACAAATAAACACACACACACACACACACACACACACACACACTCATTTAGATAAATGATCTCATGTTATTTTCATCATACAGTTCTAAAACACATAAGGAAACTATCAGAAACCTAGTTCCAACTGTTATATCTGAAGAATTCTACTTTCATCTGTCTTTGTAATGCATGAAGACTTATAACACAACAGCAAGGTGAGTGCAATCCCCAGAATCCACATAAAAAGCCATGATCCCAGTGCTGAAGAAGTGGTGGCCTCCCAGCTTAGTCTAATCTGCAAGTTACAGCCCAGTGAGAGACAGTCTCATGAAAGAAGGTGATCAGTATCCAAAGGAATGATATCCAAGGTTGATCTCTGTTCTTCACACGCGCACACACACACACACACACACACACACACACACACACACACACACATTCATGCACAGATGAAAAACTTAACTTAAAAGCCAATTGTCCCCACAATGACATCTAGGGTACTTAGTAGGATAAAAAAGAGTAAACTACAGTTGTCTCCTCTCTCCAGTCTCTATGCCTTCATTTCAGAACGGTTCTAGCTGAGTAGGAAGTGTACAGTAAGCAATTGTTAGCTGCACTCTTGAAGACTGAATCTAGAACCAAACTGTTTTGCGGAAGACAAGCTCCTATTTGCTCTCAAAATGAACTTTTACTTCAACAGCCTCTTGCACAGGACCAAGAATGCCTAAAAGTCTACTATGACTATATGGTACACATGAACCCATGACCAGGTTTTAGCAGATCCTCATTCTAGGCACTTTGTGCTGTTTACCCTGCAAAGGAGGGACTGTGTTTTCACTGCTAAAGTAGCAGCAGAAATCTAGCAAAAAGAAGCTCAACTTCATCCTTCTTCCCCTCTATGCCAGTGCCCAGCATGATTAGGTTTTATGATAGCTCAGAGTTCCCTTTTATCCCCTGTCCCCTTAATAGACACAGGACAGCATTGTTCTGAACACAATTCCCACCTTGTGATTACATTTTGACATGAACAGTGGTCCTTAAGGAACATCTTACCTGCACTGCTGTGCGTAACAGAGTGATAATAAAGAAGAAGCATTAAAATTGCTCAAGAGATAGTACCACCTGAGATGCAGGGGAAAGCCTTGCTACATGATCACAGTTGGTGAAGGGAATGACTTCGCTGGGAGCAGACATTATTCAGGTATATAAACCATCCCACAGTATTTGAACTTTACCCAAGAGTTCCTTTACATGAGCTATGTATTCATTCACAGTACACTTCCTTGTTCCACAGTAATACACACATAATTGTTATAGATGGCTTGCTCAGATTTGTCCCTCAACATGTGAATTGCATGAAACTTGAAGGCTGCTCCAGACTGACTTGTGAGACCAAATTCCAAATATAAAGGGCAGATCTAGAAAGAACAAAGATTACAGGGGAGGGTACAGGGAAGATAGAAAGATTCAGGAGGAAGAAGGGAAGAAATTCCATCGAGCCAGAACAACAGCTCATACACAAACAGTGGGGATTCTTCAAAGCCTATGGGGCTGCTGTTCTATTTTTCAAAACCCGCTATTACATTAAGAAGATTTTGTGGTCACTGGCAACAAAATTTGCTCTGGGAGAGACTTGAACAAAAGAACTTGTAGGAAATGATTGCTTGGACAGAATTACCAAGCTAGCCAGAATATGTTTTATTATCCCTGGTAGATACTTTCAGATAACACTGGAACAGGTTCAACCATTCTCTGTACAGCTAACCCTTAGTGACAATGGTTGTGGTGAAAAATAAATTTCAACCACTGAAAAGTTCCTGGACCTTTTTATTAATTATTATTATTATTATTTTAAAATGCTTCTGTCATACATTAGAGCTATACAAGTTTCCCCTCTGTCTATTCTTCCCAGTACCCTTTCACCTCCTGTCTCCCCCAGATTCACTCCTCCATTTCCCTTCAGAAAAGAGCTGGCCTCCCAGGAATATCAGGTGAACATGGCCTAATAAGATACAGTAAGACTAGACTCAAACCCTGGTACTCTTCTTAAGTGTGTAAGTTCCTAGTCTATATTTTCTGTCCACCCCTTGGTCCCAGGATTTTCCAGGGATGTTCAAGGCCAAGGTTAAAAGGGGGGCCTGAGAAGCACTATCAAGAGATAACCCTCTACAGTACAACTGCTACCATGTTTCTTACTCTTCATTGCAGTATCCATGCAGTTATCCAAGTCTATGCCTTACCAAGAAGACAGCAACATTGCTAATTACTGCTAAGAAAATACAGGACAGAGATTCACTGACCTGCAAAGTTAATAGCCTTTGGCAAAGCCTTGAGTAGTTTTCCTCCACATATAAACTTCCTGTTACTCAGCATGATAAGAAAATAAGCGAATGAGTTTTCCACTGAGAGTTTATATTTACCGTGTATACACAATATAGTGACACCAGAGGCTAAAATACTAAAATGCTTTCACATCAGTTGGTAAATTGTCCCATCCTCTTTGGATGGCAGAGATTACTTACCACCTCTGGTGGTGAGGACTCTGGTCCTTGCTCTAGGCTTCTGCTCTCCAAACCAAACAGTTTACAGTGGATATATGAGTGAGCTGCCAAGAGTCTGTTCCTGAATTTTGCCTGGCCTCCTTTCTCATTAGTTACTGTTGGTTTCAAGCCAGTTATATATTTTGAATTTCATGAAGTTGTTTCTATTTAAGTCACAGGGAATAGGATAGTAGGGCTTTAAATAATTGGGTGTACTTTAGATTGCAAAAATGATCTGTGCAATATTTAAAATAAAAATATCCAGGCCATTATTTCACTATGGTCTTAAAGAAAAATCTAATAAAATCAATTTACCTCTTAAGCCAGACTCTGTGCTTCAGTGACTTTTCCATTTTGGTGTACCATCTTACTTAGCATTAGGAACATTAATCTAGTGGGAATATGTGTCTATGCTTAGGTTAGAAAAAAAAGAAAGAAATGCAATGCATAGCGGAACAAAATTATCCTGTACTCATTAGAAAGGCTCCAGGAGGGTCTGCTTCAAAAGGCCACTCCTCAAGATGATCATAAATCACAGCAAGTGTTTTCCCAGATGACTCTTAGAATACTTCATTCAGTTATTATCCCCAAAGACAATGATGCTTGCTTTGTATTCTGGTTCTAATTTTCCATGTTATAATACACTAATTTAAATGCAGGTTTTGTTTTCTGCTTAACATCATCAGTCTATCAGACAAACACCTGTGGGGAAATATAAATTAACCTATCTCTGTACATTGGTAGGAATCACTGAGCTTGCCACAATTATCAATTTGCTGGGGGTCATCTTTTCATCATTCATACATTAAAAATCCCACTGAGAATTGTATTATCATGCTTTGCCACCCACGGTGCCACAACTTCCATTAATAGGACATGTTCAGCTATACCATGAGTAACTCATTCATAAAGCCAGGGGAAAAAGTGCTATGCTGAAGTGCCATATGCACAGGCATGATATCAGTGTGGTGTGCCACAATGTCTCACAGACTCAGAGAAGGCTGTTACTCAGTCAGCAGGGTAACGTTCAAGTGTGTGGAGTGATAGCTCTCAATAGTAGACTCATTATAAGAGACTGTCACAGGCCATACATTGAATGGTCAAAGGTATGCAAATTGACCACACTTGTACATTTACTCAAAACTACAATCATCTTCCTTAGACAAGGGTTGATGATAGAACTGCAATAAAGGTCCCAGAAAATCAGTACATTAAATAAATATCAACCACATTTCTGAGTTTTATAAGCAGAGTTTTAGTCCATATTTATATCAAATTGGGAGTTAAAAATGACGTGTTCTCTATTTCACAGATAATGCTCATAGAGTACATTGCACATGGTCATCATCCAGGCCATGTGGTTCTACATTATTTTCAAAACAATGTACATGGTGTCTGACAAAACAATATAAATGTGTGAGAAGAAAGTTTTAAGTAAAGTATTAGTACTAATATGGTTATAATCACTCTAGGGTCCACAAATCATGTTAGGCACTCTCTTAGTTAGGGTTTCTATTACTGTGAAGAGACATCATGATCACTGCAACTCTTGTAAAGAAAAAAACATTTAATTGGGGAATGGCTTAAAGACTCAAAGGTTTAATCCATTATCAGCATGGTAGGAAGCATTGTGACACACAGGCAGACATGGTGCTGCAGAGATAGCTAAGAGTTCTACATCTAGACCATAAGCATCAGGAAGAGAAAGTGAGCTGGGTCTGCCTTGAGCATTTGAAACTTAAAAGTCCACTCTCAGGGACACACTTCCTCCTACAAGGCCACACCTACTCCAACAAGGCCAAGGTTCCTAATAGTGCCACTCCTTATGAAACAATGGGGGCCATTTTCATTCAAGCAACCACAGGCACTGTTATTGGTCCATGTTGTAGTGTCTTATAGTGTTATGGATCAACAATACACTCAACACTACTACAGTTACTTTCTAAGAACTTAACTTTGTTGAATAAATTGAAGATTAATTAATTCAATGCTCTCAACATTGGTATCACAAAAATGCCCACGTATAGGGGAGTGCAGTGTGTGTGTGTGTGTGTGTGTGTGTGTGTGTGTGTGTGTGTTTGCCTGTGGATGTATGTACGTGTATTGGATACATATTTTTGTTTAGAGGGAGATTTCAAGTTCAAATGGGTTCAAGGTTGTAATGTCAACAGATTATCTACCAAGCCACATTTATAACAGAAGAAAATGTTAACATTTTATTGATATGAATATTGCAAGAAAATGGAGGTATAACCCAATAATATAACAGATACCAGGCCTCCATAGGGCTGGCTTCTTTCTTGGTCATGAATTTAGTCCCCCAGTGAGTTACATAACCATTTTTGGTTTCTTAACTGGGTTTTCTGTAGAAGCCAAATATATAGGCCAATTGCTACGATTTCATTCTTCCCTTTGAGTTTCACTTCTGAGCCTGGTAATTTCGACACAGGAGAACAATGGAATCACCTGACCACTAAGGCAAAGACCTGGGTACAGAAATGCAGTAACCTATCAGACTATCATACAACAGGAATCCAGGGATGTTAATACAATTACTGTTGTTACTTGTCAACAGAATTTGATTTATTCTAAGAAGTAGAATTAATCTGGAAAATTCGAAGAAAAACACACTGTGGTGGTTTGAATGAAAATGGTCTCCGGAGTCTAACAGAGTGGCACTATTAGGAAGTCTGGCCTAGTTTGAGGAAGTGTGCAACTGAGAAGGAGAGTACAGTTAAAATTTTCTGAAGACCCATTAGCAAAACGAATGCCTGGAGCATTGAGTACCAGCCACATGTTTCATCATTAGTTAATGGATCTAAAGATAACTGTCTGCAAGTCACACTCCCTTAAATTACTCAAGCCCCTTCTTTCATACTTATCATACTTCTTCAAGGACTGCCTAGCTAAGAACTGAGTGAACATGTTTCTGAAGATCTTGTTGTTTCAATATTTGCTTTGGTCAGTTCTCTGATATAAATTGAGCATTCATACTCTGCTACCATCCGCATGGCTATTTCTGACTATGAAAGAAATATTTATACAGCTTATAAATTTCAGTCTTCTGTTTCACCATAACTAAGTATTTGATTTTCAAAATCAATCAGGAGATACAGAATGTTGACACACCCCAATTCCTTTCTGAGCCTTTCCTAGTAGAAATGGATGTTTTAAAATGAAACTGTAATCTCTACTGAGACAAGAAGCACCGTTTAATAACTCCAGATAGAACTTATGATCATTTTGTCACATATCCTTTACAATATATCAAACAAATCAAATCAGAAGACAAAAGAGTGCTAACCCATGACCAGAATTCCACTTCTAAATAAGTTGACTATTTAAAATACATGTATTTCAGATCCTCCCAACTGGAACTATCTGATTTACTGACTTTGCAAAGAAATTCCAGAGTAAAGCAACTTCTTTGTAGACAGTTACATAATTCAGAAAATTGATGACATCCTACAAAGTAATTATTAAATTACTTCATTAAATTTTATACCATTTGGGTAAAGGGGAGCAGAAACAAAGATGTCACTATGTGTAAAAAGAGAAGAAACCAAGGCATGAGGAGATTGGGAACTCTTCTAAAATAACCCACTCAGAAAACAGTTGAAAATATGTCTTGCCAAAACACAAAAGTGGAATTATTTTTAATACATTTTAATGAAGTATCAGAAAGAACATTTATTAAGAAAAGCATTGAATTTTCAATCAACCAATAGTAATTTATGAGGCTAGTACTGGTATGTAGAAAAGGGAGGAAAATATTGTATGCTTGCAGTAAACCTTTTATAATTTAGATGAAGGTTTAAAAATTTCAAAAGAAACTAGACAATTGTGCTAATAATTTGATCTTTTCCACTATTCTTGAATAGTGAAACATGAAGTATTCCCCCAAACAGAAGCACTCAGTATTCACAGAGATGAGGAAAGAGGATCATGAGTTTGGGGCTTACCTGGAGATGCATTGAACCTTATTTCAACGAAAAATAAAAAAAGGAAACACTCAAAGTATGAAGAGGCATGTTGACTGTCTATACTTAGACAGTGAAACTGTAACTTTTCCATTCCCACCATCCAATCAATAAACATTGTCTCTCTCAGTTCCTCCCAATCCTTAAAGGAGGATTATGCCTTGGTCTTCTCCTCCTGTCATCTTTGTTGAATGATCTCAAAGAAAAATCTCTGGTTTTGTGGATACTAGTGCATCAGACTTTTTCCCTGTACATTGGTATAGTGGGCCCTTTCTTATTATCAAGTCCATCAGATATCTGCATTATGCCCATACATTCTGTCATCAACTTGTATCTCCTTCATTAACTTTATACATTTTGAAGTAAAAGCCTTCAACAAAGCACCTTTATGTTTGGATAGAGATGCCTCCATGAAGGAGTTTAAATTAAACTCATTAAGTTGTCACATTAACAACTTGGGGGCACTGTACAATTATCCCTTGAAATACTTAAAGAGATTGTCCTAGGTTCCTGCAGGATGTTTAAATTTGCAGGTACTCAAGGCCCCTTTATAAAATGGCATGGCATTTGTGTATTACCTCCATAAATTCCCCTACATACTTTAAACCACATCTAGATCACTTAAATAGCTAATACTATGCAAATGTTACGTAAATTGTTGTACTACAATCCTTATAATGACAAGAAAAGAAGTGTTGTACATGATCAGTAGAAATGCATGGGTTTTTTTGTTGTTGTTGTTGTTTTCCTTAGTTATGGGTACAAAGGTGTTTGAATTCTCACATGTAGAGCTTGTAAATATGAGTAGCTGACTCCATTGTCTTAGCTTATACTTTATATTGCCATTGCCTATCTGCAACTGTAAATAATTCTGCATCCATTTCCCTTGTTAAATAACCATCCATCATTTCTTTGTTTTCTAACTGTCCACCAAGCTCTGTTGCCTATTGCCGCTTCTATAGCTATGGAAGCTTTAACAACTGCTCAGAGGTAAAAGAAGTCTCCTTAGGCAAACAGATCCCCCCTAAAAAATCAGCTTAGACTCATAAAAGATGTAGTTATTCCCATAGATGGTAGCAATGTCATACTTTGGAGCACATAACATGTGCAGGTGTTTTTACACTAATTCTCCTTATTATTGAGTGATAAACATTCTAAGGACACATGGAAAAGAATGATATCTCCTCATATGGAAATTAGAAAGCTCTATTTCATGTTTACATGAACATACATTATAATAGAACAGGGGCATTAGCCATCTGAGATCATGTTGGCATATGGGGACCATGCTGCTGCCAGGATCATATCTAGGTCCATGGTCCTGCTGCAACTGGGGTCTGTGTTGATCTCCACATCCCATGTTACCATAGGGGGCCATAGTAACCATGCATGTTGAAATCTGAGGGTCATGTTCAGCTGCTTGTCCTGGGAGAGCTGTTCCTGCCCCTCACTGGCAACAGAAGAGCTAGTCCCACCCCCCACAGGAAAGCTGACTCCACACCGAGGAGAAATAGCTTCTCCCCTAATTATGAGCATGAGATAGCTGGTCCAGACAGCTTGGACATATAAGAGCTGGCTCTGACCTTCCTCCTCCCACCGGAGGGGGTATTCGCAGCCGACTAGATTCATGAAATCAGCTACCACCCAGACTCACATCTAGGACCTTGAGTTCGCCCACTCCAATATCTACCCCATCTATGACCTGCCAGAGTGTGTAAAGGGATTGGCCCTATGGAAACATAGCCAAAGCATCTCCATGATTCAGGGCAACAACAGGATATCTGAGAGGAGTTTCAGTGAAGTTCTAGTAATGGTAGTGCACCAAAAGCCAGAGGCCTTGAACCAAATGAACAACTTACTGCAAAGAACATTTTCAAATGAAGCTGAGTGTACAAAAGGGTATGCTGCATAACATAGTGCAGCTCCAGTGTCATTAAGGGAACTTAAGAGGTGTTGGAGAGACAGGAAAGATGGAGGAGCAAAATGGTTTCTTGTTTGTTTGTTTTGTTTTGTTTTTAATTAATTTTAAATTTTTTCTTCTTGGAAGGATGCTATGAGGGTTGTAGGTAGATATGAAGGGACTGGGAAATGAATGGGTTTGGGATGCCTGATGTGAAATTCCCAAAGAATTAATAAAAAAGTATGTTACAAACTGAACATACACGAAAAAAAGAAAGACAGAGAGAGAAAGAAAGAAATAGAGAAAGGGAGGGAGGGTGGGAGGGAGGAAGGAAGGAAGGAAGGAAGGAAGGAAGGAAGGAAGGAAGGAAAGAAAGAAAGAAAGAAAGAAAGAAAGAAAGAAAGAAAGAAAGAAAGAAAGAAAGAGAGAGAGAGAGAAAGAAAGAAAGAAAGAAAGAAAGAAAGAAAGCAAAAAACAGGGACATTCTGAGATAATCCAAAACCATTCACTAGCATAAAACATAGGCACATAAACTTAATATGGAGAGAAAATAAAAGGTTTTGTGTGTGTTAACAATTGACTTAGGTAGGTCTGACAAATAGATGCAGGCTATAGTCAGAAGAAAGTGATAGTTAATACAATTCCATGTGCCTGGTGTGGCTTGGCTGGCTCCCCGGGTGACTGGAATCTTTACTAAGTCCTTTAATGGAACCAATGACCATAAAGTAGTCTGTCAGAAAAGAAGGGGCATTCTTTGGTGTCTTCAGAAACTTGGTATAGGGTTACAGAAATGGTCTACAATAAGCTCTATCATTATCCTTTGCCAGTTGCTGTATCTCATCCAATGAGACTACACTTTTTGAGAGCATCCCCCTTCTCCCCCTTTTCTAGCCCTTGTAACTTGAATTGACATCTTAGCATGACTCACATTGTTTTCAAGGTCATTTTGTCTACTACATTTCTCTAGTACATTCTCACAATTTATTGAGCCTAAGGTCAGAGAGGCTCATACAAGCTCTTTTCTATGTGTTGTTCTGTTCAATCATCTCAAGCAGCATGTGCCAGATTATTCCTACTTCTGAGGGAGGAAAGCTGAGCCTTAGCATGAACACAATGGAGTCAGAATTTACTTGGAGATTGGTTAGACATCAAAGCCTTGTGATTTTTCCCTGACATTAATATTAAAGGTGAAATGAAGTTAGATAAATTCTCACAGTTGATTTATAATTTCTAAATATCCCATTAATATATGGGAGTTATATTGTACAAATACATACTCATATAACTTCTTGTAACATAAAAAAGGAACAAGGGTCTATTTATGATCTTATGTCTTGCTTTCCTAGAATTGGACAAAACATTTACTATAAGAAAGTAAAGCTTTTACTAGTACACCAAATCATATTCTTTCTAAAAAATTTCTACAGAATAATAAACCCCAAATAGCAAGGCAAGGTCAAGGAACATGAAGAAATGGAGGAACAGATTGCTAATTATCGTTTTCATTATCTTAGAGGAAAGAGAGGAAGGTTTGCCTGTGATTGCTTTGGTATGCAGTCATAGCAAATGAACCTGAGAAATGCAATATTCTTTTTTCTAAAATTGTTCTCTCTCTCAATTTCCCTTTTGAAAGTATCAGCTTAGTCTCTTTTTAACTGTTTGAAGAAACAAAATCAAACTGAGTTATGGCTCAGCCTTGTGGGGACTTATAACATTCTCTGCCTCAAATGGTATGGAGTTTGCCCAAGAAAAGAATTATATTTTTCCAACTGAACTCAACACTCTTTTCTATGTGACTACAGTGCAAGGGACAGATTCACACATCATTTCATTTAATCATCACTAGGCCAGTCTCATCTATTTCTAGTGGCATCCTCGTCTTTCCCTGAGAACCACACTTGTCTACAGTCACTGCCTCTGCAAATTCTTTTTCCTCACATTATTCACCATGCTTCCTCCTCTCCTGAGCTATGGGATGTCTTCATCATGACTTCTTATTGATGCCCTAAGTCCAGTCTGGAGTCTAAAACTCATTCTAAACTATGGGCCATCATAAAAACACACCACCCCCATCTACTACACATTTATTTTTTTTTTTGCTCCTTAAATTTAAAATACTAAACTAATGAAACTTCTTTAGTTTCTGTTCACACCTCAAACTAACATAGTGTCTAGTGACAATGTGGGCTTAGACAACACTGAATGACTATCAGCAAGCAGTTCTCTCTAATACTCTTCCTTATTAAGAATATAAGAGTGATCTGGACACAAAATTGAGCAAGCCTTTTTTCCCCTAGGCTGTATTTTCACCTAGAAGTCCCTATAAAATCTTTTGGGTTCAATCATTTATCAATATAGATAGATCTTACTTCCAGACCCAAGACTCATAATTTTCAGAGATGGACAACTTCAAAGCCAGAAAACTCTATCTACCAATTGTAGAACTCCAATAAAAATCCCTCTCATCCAGTCATTTGTTTCTGATGAAGATGGATATTAATAGCTACAGATCATTATATTTTTAAAGACATAAAACAAAACTCCTCTAATTGTGCAAACTGCTCCTGCCTGTGAGTTCACAGCACAAGTGTAAGGAGAGTAAATTGTCTCTGTATCTCAGACCCTATCTATAATGCCCTGCTATAATTATGCCACTTAAAAGATGAATCAGTTCATTGTGAGAAACAGTACAGGTATTTTATCTCAATCATGTAATTGTTCACACAGAAACCACAAAACAAAAGAAAACCTACAGAAAGATGGGAACTGTTTGCAAAGTGAATACCCTATCAGAGTGAATATTTAAGATATTTATGATATTCAATAGAAAAAATGAGTAGTTCAATGAAAAAATTGGAGAAGAAACAGAATAGACATTTTCCTAAATATGACATCCAGATTAATAATAGGCACATGAAATTATATTCTATATCTTTACTATTATAGACATTCAAATCAAAACCACAATTACATATCATCTCATATCTGGTATAATGGCTATATTGAAAAAGTCATACAATGACAGTAGTTGAAGTAACATAATTACTTATTCTGGTCAAGATATAGATATTTGACTGTCCATACAGGAAAAACTGTTGAAGAAATTGTGATATTGTGAAATCACACACACACACACACACACACACACACACACACACACACACACACATTTGTCCAATGAATTTTGTACATCCTTGACTAGAGATTATCATTTGAGATATCACACATACAGTTACAGGTCATTTTATTAAGTTAAAAAAACAAATACAGAAGACAAATATGGCATGATTTCATGCTTTTGAAATATAATAAAGCTATTTTCACAGATGTCAGTGTGGCACTAGTGGTTTGTGAGTCTCTAAGGTGGGGGCATAATGGAATTTTATAATTCATTCTGTATAAGTTTGTTCAGCACACCAAAACTGGTTGTAATAAAACAATGTGCTTTCATAAAATCTATTATCTTAACCTTTGTTTATTTATTATGAAGAAATACACAAGCATTTCAAAATGACAGGATGAGAGTACCAGCTTTCATTTGAAGCCAGCTCTATTCAGACAACAGGATTTTAGGGGTAATGATCATTCAGCAGATGTAAGAGAAACCTTGCATTTTACCTATCCTTATTGTAGTCAGCTCAAGTCTGAATGCTAATCCTGTAACTGAGTGAGATGGAAACCTTTAACTGGAGGCCTAGGGGGAAAAATCAAAGTTAGATTAACAGAATCTTTCACAAATGCATATTTTAAATGTGAAAGATCAAAGCATCCCATTTGGTTGGTGATGTGGAACCATGGGATTAAATTTAAAAAAAAAAAAAACTTTAAAGAAGGCTAAGGATTCAGTCCCTTGGAGTCACTAATTCTGCTTTGGGGACTCTATCCTAACAATGGGATTTGAAATAGAGAAGCTACTTATGCACAAAATATTCACTGCAGTGTATACTTAATGGGGGCATTTGGGATTAATTTAAATGTCCAGCAATGAAAAGAAAAGTAAAGTAAACTGATACTTGTTAATTAATGTCAACATCTGTGAAAAGGAGGTTTACAATGAGGAATGCACAGAAGAATGTAGAGAAATTGAAACAGCATGAAGACATATAGATAGAACATTCTAAAATGTGTTAAAATAAATAACTATAAATATTGTAAAGACTAGAACGGAAGAATAAATCATGTCAACGGGGAGCATTTCAATCTGGGCAGTAATTTTTTATATCTTGATTAAATAAATCCAAATACCCTTTTCCCTGTCATAATACTTTTATTAATTATTTGAGTATAGATAACTTTTAAATGGGAAGGGAAGGCTACATTACAGAAAGGGAAACTGTCTTCCCTTGAAATAGAATATCATTTCACATCTCAAGCAGTTTGCAGATTACTAAGCAGGCTTATGAAATATGAATGCTGACCTTGTCTCCTTGCCCAGTACTGATATTGAATAGTGTTTTCTTTTTCACCATTCATTCCTCTCTAAATTTTGTCACTAGTAAGCAGTCTGTAAGCCTACAATTGCTGGAGTATATCAGTCTCCACAAATTAACATTTTTGTTTACTTTCAGAACAATTGTACATTAATATATTGTATGTTATTCCAACATATCTGTCTATGAGAACATCTTTTCAGAGACAACATGATGGTGTCTGTATTCAAAGCAGCTCTGAACTTTATAAATGTCAATAAATGTAAATTCCAATTAGAAGGGAGAGTAAAACCTTATCAATTGTCCTCTGGAGCTTTTAAATAATATTGCATTCTTGCGGGGGCGGGGGGCTCACTAATGAATACTTTTTCTCATGTCTATCCAAAGACAAAATGTCAAGACACTAGTGCATCATGTTCTCTGTATTTAACCACTGAAACAGACAAAGGTGGAGAGACTCAGCCAGAGGTGGACAGTGGCCACTTCACCAGGAGATTGAGTAGGCTTGAACATCAAATTTCTCACTTCTTGGGGCTTCTTCTCCAGAGCCCTTTTACTATTTAGGTCTATAATTTTGTAAGGAAGGCTTTTTAAAATCATATAAGGATGTGCTCACAAAATTGTGATGGACTAGGAGGTATGACAAACTCATTGTGCTGAATCTATGGAAACAGGAGGAGGAAGGCAACTCCATTCTCTGTCTCCTCTCTCATAAATTTTCAATATGTAGGGACTACTCATGAAAATAGAAGTGAGAGGAAAGCAAAGGTTATATGAAATAAAACTAACCCACTGAGTTCTCTTTCTGAGCTTTAAGATACTGCATTAGTCAGGTCCCCTAAAGGATCAGAACTTATAGAATAGAATTTATTAGAGTAGCTGTGTCCAGGTAGTCCAACAGGGGCTGTCTCATGAAGAAAACACTAAGAGTCTGGTAGTTGTTCCATTCACGAAGATAGAAGTCCAAGCTGTCTTAAACTGGTACTGGCATCCTAGAGGATTTCAGGAGAGCTTCGGGCCTTTAGTCTCCATTGGACCAAAGGTTCTAATAAAGGTAAAATAATGCCTCAGCAATTGGGTAGATGAACTTGCCAGCAAGAGCAAGGGCATGCAGGCAAAAAGGCAAAACTTTCTTCTTCCACATCCTTTTAAATGGGCTCCCTCCAAAAGTTGCAGCCCAGATTTAGGGTGAGTCTTATTTCTTCAAATAATCTGATTAGGAAAATCCCTTACAGGCATTTATCTCAAGTTTTAGTTGACTCCAGATTTAGTGAAGTAGACAATCAAGATTAGCGATCACAGAAACGAGATTAAATTAAAATCTATGTTAATAGCAGTCCAAAAGTTCCCAATCTTCACTGGAATTAAATTTAGGAATTAGTCTTTTCCTAGCTGAAAATTTTACTGCCCATTCTTACCTTAAAAGAGTTAAAAATTGCCGGGCGGTGGTGGCACACGCCTTTAATCCCAGCACTCGGGAGGCAGAGGCAGGCGGATCTCTGTGAGTTCGAGGCCAGCCTGGTCTCCAAAGCAAGTTCCAGGAAAGGCGCAAAGCTACACAGAGAAACCCTGTCTCAGAAAAAAAAAAAAACAAAAACAAAAAAAAAAGAGTTAAAAATCACAGGCAGAATGACTATAGGATATTAAATGTTCAAAGTTAAGATTTAGAAAGAGATATCATGTCTTATAGACACACAGTGGCCAAGTTTTTAGCTGCTGGTGTCTCAGATTTACATTATTTTGCATTTTACATGAAACAGTGCACATGAAGTCTGTCTCATGAGATGGTGGAGAAAACATCAAGTTTGATTTAATAGCACATCATCACAAAGACAATGAACATGAAGACGATCCTTAATGAAAAAAACCACATTTCACACACAGAGAAGATGGGGTTTGAAATAGAGAATTAGCATTCTTAGGGCAACAGACTTAATACAAAGCAAATATTAAGCCTCCTTATGATACATAGTTAGGCTACGTTTAAAAAACTAAAATTTCTGGGTATATCAAAGAAATATTAGATATGTTAATATCTAATGCTTTTTCATGCAAATCCATGTGCAAAACCAAAATCATATAGTGGAATAAATTGTTTAATTGAAAATTCTCTCATTTCAGGATCCTATACTAAAATTTTGGAAAACTGTATTTTTTATTTCTATGTATCTTTACTTATCAATTTTGAAGAAAGGGGGAACAAATCAGAAGACGATAAAAGTCTAACACACTTCTCTATGTAGAAATATTAAGCATTAGGTGTTTTACCATATCCACACATTAACTTGTAGAAACATTTTGCATTTCATTCCAAGAACTACATTTGGGTCATAGAATGCTAAAGTAGAAAAATTTCAAACCTGAGCAATGATATACATGCTAATCCATCATGCTTTTCAGTGTACAAAATGTTCTTATCATCTGAAACTGAATACAAATCTCAACTAAGACTCAGAAAGACAAATATGGTATGTACTCACTCATAGGAAGATGCTAGATGTGGAACAAGAATGACTGGACTGCTACTCACATCACCAGTGAGGCTACCTGGAAAACGGGACCCAAAGAAAGACACGGAGAAATGGATGAGATCTACATGAACAGCCTGGACATGAGTGGGAGCAATGAAGGGCGAGGGTCGAGGGAAAGAGAGCGGGAGATCCTAGCTGGATCAAGAAAAGAGAGGGAGAACAAGGAATAGGAGACCATGGTAAATGAAGACCACATGAGAAAAGGAAGAAACAAAGAGCTAAAGAGGCCCACAGAAATCCACAAAGATACCCCCACAAAAGACTGCTGGCAATGGTTGAGAGACAGCCGGGACTGACCTACTCTGGTGATGGGATGGCCAAACACCCTAATAGTTGTGCCATAAACCCCATCCAAGGACTGAGAAATCTGGATGCAGACATCCATGGCTAGGCCCCTGGTGGAGCGCTGGGAGTCTAATTAGTGAGAAAGAGGAGGGTTTATATGAGCGAGAGTTGTTGAAACTAAGGTTGAATAAAGCACAGGGACAAATGGCCAAATGAATGGAAACACATGAACTATGAACCAAAGGCTGAGGGTCTCCCAACTGGATCAGGCCCTCTGAATAGGTGAGACAGTTGATTGGCTTGATCTGTTTGGGAGGCATCTAGGCAGTGGTACCAGGTCCTGTGCTCATTGCATGAGTTGGCTGAAACCTGGGCCTTATGCAGGGACGCTTGGCTCAATCTGGGAGGAGGGGACTGGACCTGCCTAGACTGAGTCTATCAGGTCGATCCCAGTCCTCGGGGGAGACCTTGATCTGGAGGAGGTGGGAATGGGGGGTGGGCTGGGGGGAAGGGGAGGGGGCAGGAAGGGAATCTGTGGCTATTATGTAGAACTGAATAGTATTGTAAAATAAAAAAATAAAAAAAAAACAAATCTCAACTTAGTTTTACATGGATCTTGCAATTCAATTTCTAGAAAGAATGAAGGGTATCTGTGAAATAACAAGATAGGTTTAGGTACTTCATGGTCAAGATGCTGTTGACTATTGTGCCACATTGCTATGGACACTACACCCAGGCAAATATCCTATAAATACTCATCACATTTGCATATAATTTCAGCTTTATTGGGGTTAATCAGCAGGCCACAGTTCATAGTTTGATGTCAAGCGAGCTTCCTTATTGATCATCTTTTTCTCAGCTACAGTCTACCCATAACAATCTCAATCATGATTAGATTTGACAACTTTCAAGCCTGCATCTAGATACAAGTCATTATCAGTCTGTAGAGGTTCCTACCTAAATTCTCTTGGAGAAATACATTTATATGACAACTATATCATTTACTTATCATGCCATCAACATCTAGTGAGAAACGTAAGCTTATCATTTCTCAGAGGTTTACAATGACATTAGTAATTTTACATTACTCTGGAAAAAATAGTCACTAAGTATTACTTAGTTTCACTTAAGTGGGGAAAAGAATTATTCTGACAAGATGGAATATTCTGAGGTAGTTCTGGGTTCATTTTGGTTCTGCATGAGAATAAATCCATTTAGCAGAAAATTAAATTAATGCTTGCCAAGAAATTAAGATAAAGTGTGAGGATCCCCATGTAAAACTATTTGTCATCCTGGAAAGAATGGATGATCCATGTCAACCTTTACATTCAGCTCCCTGAGCAGTGGGAAATTATCAACAGTTTCAGAAGTGATGGACAAATGGAGTTTGATATGGATAAATGCCACTCGATTCAAAGGCTGAAAGGACAACTGACTGTGACAGATAAATTCACTGTCCATGAAGATCAAATTATTGAAATACAGTGTTCAAGGCATCCTAGAATGCCTAGGCTTTGCTGTCATAAAGGGATATTAATCTCAGTCCAATTAGAGTGAAGCTGGTGGAATTCCTTATAAGCAATTGACATTCTTCCTAACACCACAAAGGTATTAGATTCCCTTCACTTTTTAAAGTAAAACAAAAAGAGAACAGATACACATTTGATGACATTTAATGACCAGCAGAACATTCTCTCACTTATTTATGAGCCTCTGGCACATCAGCAAAAATAGATTCACTGGCCTGGCTTGGAACTGATCTGTGACCAACCATTACACAGCAACAAAGATCAATACCATTGAACTTCTTGGAGATTTATATGCAGGCTGAAATAAATGTTCATAAATCTATGATGAATAGATAGAAGATGAGACTCTAGTTAGATAGCTGGAGTTTCAAGGAAAATTCATTGCACCCTTAGATACTCTGGAAAAATGACCTTAAGTGTCTGTAAAATGGAGATAGCCGGGGGTACAGAGGTCCTTGTACTCACAAGTTACACAGGGGTGTCTCCAAAATGGATACAAATCAAACACCTGCATCCATCCAGAAAGCTGAGAGTGGAGGTTAATGACCTGGTGACCTTTTTGGTCTCTGTTGGGAGCAGACCTCACCCTAATTTCCCATCCCTAGGGCAGGTGTCACAAGTACTTTATGACCTGTTGACCTCTATGCTGTCAGTCAGAAACCATACTAGATTCTAGGCCTTTTAGCTATAGAACCCACCCTCGTGGTCACATGTACTACCTAAAGGAGTCTTTATGTAGTCACACTTCAAGGTTTATTGTGCACCTGGAACTGGACTGATCGGACCAATTGTTGCCTGGAAAACCTTTTCTCAAATTGCACTGTGTTGTTTATCAACCAATCAGAGCAACACATATCTACAGCATACAGAAAGACATCCCACAGCATATACTGACAATGACCCACCTGGTATTAGACTCCCTGTAGTTGGATCCAGGTTGTGAAAGTCAATCTGCACTGGGTTTTTATTCTTATTTCTTCAAGTGGTTCACTTCCCTGTATACATCTGTGGAGACCACTCACTACAAGAGACATGCCACATGTTTTCTTTCATTTGCATAATCAGCAAATATTTTTGGCTAACTATCATGTCTCAGGAACCTTTCTAGGTTCTTGGATTATACAAGTGGGAAAAGAACAAAACTTATGCACTTGTGGTCTTTGCCTTTTCGTGGAGAAAATCAGAAAACAAAACAATTATGTGAAACAAGTAAGTTATCTAATCTGTTAGTAGTCAGGTAACTTAAAATGATTTACTTAATGTTATTGATGTATGTGTATGCAAGGGTGTTTGCCCATACATGTGTGCAAGTATGCACATCTGGGAGATCCAGAAAACAGGAATGAATCCCTTAAAGCTGTAATTACAGGAATGTATGGAATGACTGGTTTGCTATAGGAGTGCTAGTGGAATCTGAACTTTGGTCCTGATGACTGTACAGCAAGTCTTCATCACCATGAGCTTTCTTTCCAGCCCAGTAGATACATATCTTAAGACAAACATCTCATTTTCAAAAGATAGGAAAAAAAACAAGCTGCATCAGGACTGAGTGTGGCAGTAGTTTTACAGTATCAAGCAGACAGGATACTTCGAGCATAAATGATGAAAGATGCTGCTATGATGATGAGAAAATTAGTAAAGTTACTATCTCAGAAACAGGCAACACAATGAGAGGACATTTCCAGAGCCAATGTCCTACAGCTGGAGTGAGTCAGTAAGCTGGACTACAGGAGCTTACTCTCTTACAGACCATCATGATGGTCTTGATGCTCACATGGTTCTATTGTCACAGCTTGGGGCCACCATCCACCTTGGTCCAGGCTCTGACCTCCTGGAGTCCCAGCCTGTGGAGTTGTAGCCAAGGAAAGGTACAAAGAAGGTTAGCTCAGTAATTCACCATCAAGAAACTTGGAAGAGCACTAAAAGAATTAGTGAAGGAACATGATTTCTCCAGTTTCAGAGTCAACCGGATCTGGGTCCAAATACATATTTATTCAGTACCAGTTTCAGGGTCAACCAGATCTGGGTCCAAATTCACTGTGAAATATCTTGTTGGATGAGCTACAAGCTTTTGTTATGCAGCCCAGGTTGTCTTCCAACCAGATGTGGAGCTAAGGATGACCTTGGATGTCTGATCCTCCAGCTTCTACCATTATGATACTAAGTTCACCCTTGAAGTTATGTGGCCCTGGGGTTGTAACCCAAATCCTCCTTCATGTTAGGAGACATTGTACCCAGTGAGGGTCAAGCCCTGCTCCCATGAGCTTTTCTACACCTCAGGTATTTCGTTTGTTTGTAAATGATATATACCCTACTGATTATTTCATGATCTGTGTGAGGGTGCTGAGTTAATTTAAGCAGAAGCTTGGAGCAGAGCCCTCCTTTGAGGAAATAACAATTATGTTCATTGATGATTGACAGATGTGTACACTAGGACTCTAGAACATAAGATAATCACACTGAAATCTTCTTTTTAAAGTATCACAGTTAAGGCTAATGGTGTGGAATCTTAATGAGAGATTTATATAAATATTTAAGGTGATATCAAATGAAGCTTCTTATATAAAAATAATTAAATAAGCATAAACTATGACATAAATAATTATTTCTAAGGTTTTTCACAAATTTATTGGCAAGACCCATACAACTGCTCTTTCCATCCTTTATGAGACTCTGGATAACTTCCCCTCTAAAAGACAGTTCTACATTAGACTACAAAAATAATCCTTCTGAAACCACCCAGCAAAGAGTTTATTGATTTAGTCTTAAAAGCCAGTGATCACTTTGTATTTATTGTAATTAAAGGAAAACAACAAAAACAAGAACAGTTTTGTATGAGTTGTAAAATTAAAATAATTTTTCTTAATGCCTTCCAGATATAATAAAGTCTAGTCTCTTGTATTTATGTAAATTTTCATTGGAATTCTAGAGAATGAGCTCTGTCATACCCTGATTTTTGTGATTTTCAGATACTTTTGTGTTTTCTGTAGTTCTCTATTATTCTTTGGGGAAGAAAGCACATGCCATATAATAACATCTCACCAATGGGCTTCATATAGGATGATGGTCTGGCAGGGTTATTATTGAAAGTAAGATTCCCTTCTCCTAGTAGAACTATCAGGAAATCCAATTCCAATGTGCATGCTCAGCACACTTATGGTGATGCTGCTGTGAACAGTGATGAAAGTCTCATAAAAGCAAACTATATCGAGTGTGTAGAGTAGAGAATACTAGATAAGGATAATTAGCATTACTACTTATAATTTTTAAATGTTCTTAATTAGATTTAAGACCCACTGAACAAGAGGAAAATCATTCCTGGTACTGGAAACTTAGACAATTATCCAAAGCTAGTGAGGTCAGTGATCTTGGAGGAGAAAATACAACACAACTTTTCTAAACCATCAAAATCTCTAACTACACTAGAAATATTCTTTTTTTACCCGCAGACTAGTGTACTCTTCACCCTTCATAAAGGAAACTTCTCTTTGCAAAAGACAGAGACAATTACAAAAAATAAAACAATTAAAACTAAACAAAATAAAAACCACATGAATCATAATTCCGAGTTGTGGAGCCCAGTCCCAATGGATATATCTACAAAACACTCCCATGCCTAAGGCTCAGGGAACATTACAGAAGAGGAGCAGAACCATTGCAAAAGCCAGAGAATCAGGGAGTTTGTTGTGAGACTGTCTCTTAGGAATGTCAGAAGCAACACCCATAAAGTCTCATCAACATGTCTGCCCAAACAGGAACTAAACAAGAACAACATAAAAGGCATGCCAAAGTGGATGGGGAAAACACACGAACTCAACTCTACACAAAGTACTATGGGCAAATGAGGAATATGGAGAGTAGGAGATAGTCTTCTCCAGAAAAGAGCACATCCATATATTTATACATATGGTGTTTTGGTATATAATATCTAATATCATAAGTATTTCATGTTGACCCTGAAAACATACACATAAGTAATGTTATATAGACTGAGCAGGTTGTATTTCAGAATATATATATATATATATATATATATATATATATATATATATATGTGCATTTAACAACAGATAATGAAGAAGGTGACTTGAATTTGGAAGAGAGCGAAGGAGATATATGGGAGGGTCTAGATGGAGGAAAGGGAAGAGAGAAATGATGTAATTTTATTATAATATCAAAATAAAAGAAAAATGTCAAAAGTTTCCTTACAACAGTATGTTGTAGCATATCAGAACCTGCCCAGAAGATCCTGTATTTGCATTCTTTACACTTACACTTGATTCAATGTTCTTTTG
Organism: Peromyscus maniculatus bairdii; assembly: GCF_049852395.1. Lineage (NCBI taxonomy): Eukaryota > Metazoa > Chordata > Mammalia > Rodentia > Cricetidae > Peromyscus > Peromyscus maniculatus. The sequence continues at coordinate 15,196,081 of NC_134860.1, forward strand.
TTCATTGTAGCTCTAAAAACATGACAAGTTACATAAACACACACAAACACACACACACAGAGAGAGAGAGAGAGAGAGAGAGAGAGAGAGAGAGAGAGAGAGAGAGAGAGAGAGGCACACAGAGAGACAAAAAAATAAAGAGACAGAGACAGAGACCATATACCTAGTCATGTGCTCGGCCATGCCACCTAGGTTTGTGTATGTAAAATGTACAATGTTGAAGCACTAGTAAAATCACTCAGAGATCTCTTACTCAAAACGTAAAATAATTGTTAAGTAACAGAGCTATATAGTAACATTCCTGCCAAAGACAGTTATGCAGGTGAAATGCATGTATATATTTACACATATGGTGCATTTTAGGTTTATAATGTATTTGAATCATATAAATTGTCAAAGAATATTATCCCTTTGCAGAAGGATATAGTGGTGACTTCACTATGGTGAAATCTTAACCATTTTATCTACTACAGTCTTGAAATAATCATGTGACCAACCTCATGGAACAAAAATTACCCCCCCCCCCAAAAAATAGGTTTATAAACGTGCTTCCCACTCTCCCCACACAACTTTAACTAAATTCATAAACTTTCTACTGATTCTTTTCTTATCTTCAATAGTCTTGATTTAGATTTGATTCATATAGAGTAAAATGTTATAGCTTTAGTGTCATAAATGAAATGTGGAGGGTTATCTGCTGAACAAATATCATATCTCTGTGATGGCCATTAGTTCTTGTGAGCGCACAGAGACTGTAATAATCATGTATGGGTCACAATTCACAGGACACTAACATGTCATTGGGGGCTTGACAGATGAGACTTTGAAATCCACCTTTACAGATGTGCATGGAATACCAAAAGGACTTTGCAGGGAAAGACCTGCTATGGCTATATAGTTTATCTGTATCTTGTTTCTTTTAAACATATTTTTACATTTTTTTATTTAGTGTACATGTATTTGTGTATGTGTGTATGAATGTTCATGACCATGTATTTGCTTAGATGTGTGTAATAATGTGCCCAAGGAAGTAAGGAAACCTTGTGGAATTTGGTTCCTCTTTCCACCATGTTGCTTGTATGGATGAAATTAAGACCAACATGCTTTCAGCAAACACCTTTACCCATTGGGCTGTCTCACCAGCTCTTTTTCTCTTCTTTTACACAATATCAGGAACAACTAAAATAATGGAAAAATATCATTTATTTTTCTTTTGTTAGGTTTTGTAAATTAAATGTGGTTGTAGTCATTTCCAATTATTCACTGCTAATTATGAAACGAAAAAGGGATTTATATGAATAGTCAAATAAGCAATGAACACTTGACATGCTTAGCCCAAATATTGGAGTTGAGAAAGTCCTTGCCATGTCATTATTTGTAACATATATTATTTTCTATCTTCAGAATCATGATGGTGGTGGTTGACAGCATGATGGACCTGTGGTGTCTAAATCTTGCCTTTGAATGCTGGCTCTGCTCATTAGGATAGAAAATTTGAACATCTCTGACTCCACAACCATTTATGTCTAATGATAGAATAGTGTCACTTAAGTTCCTATCATAGAAGAAAATAAAACAATGGATGGGAAGTTTGTACTAGAGTAACATACTCCATTCAGAATAAACATGGATCAGTCACTAATGATGTTGAATCTACCCACCCACTTCCTAAAGCATTTACTTTAAACACTTTTACAGATTTTCAGGATGAGGAAATACTTGTCTTTGGCATTTGTACTGACTTACATTTGTTTACTTGGTTTTTTTTTTTTTTGTCTAGATAAGATTTTATAGAAACTTAGTGAAAGAAATGTGTATTATTTCTACTATTATTATACAGTTACTTAAAACACAAACAGGAGGCAACACAGCATGAACTCAAACCTTTTAAAGTCTTACAAAGTTCATTATTGTCAATTACAATGTACAGAAGACTCTAGAAACTTTTCATTTTGTCCAACTGAAATTCCATATATTGATTTCTCTTTTCTCCAGCCCCAGGCAACCAGTATTCTACTTCCACTTCTCTGAGTTTGCCTACTTTAAAGACCTAATACAAGATAAACAACAGCACATTCTCACTAAATATATCCTCAAGGTTCTTTCATGATACAGCACTTGATTTAATTCTCCACACTTTATGGGTGAATTATATTCCGTGTGTGTTTATGCGTGTGTGTGTGTGTGTGTGTGTGTGTGTGTGTGTGTGTGTGTGTACTCACATATATCAATCTCATTCTTTATTCATCTGCCAGGGAGAATAATTTATTTTTAGCCAATATGAATATGCAATGATGACTGAGTGCAAAATACCTCTTTGAAATCAGAACTGAATTTTTTGGGGTATTTGATAACTTGAATGACCACCACACGATTTTTCACAGAGCTGTAACATTTTGTCCCCCTCCATTAAGCTCATCGCCTTCCTAGTTCTCCACTTCCTGAACACTTGATAGTTTCCTGTTTTGCTTTTCCAATTCTCTGTTTACTATCTCTACTTATTGGTTTGTTTTGTAGTGTCCATCCTAACAGATGTGAGGTGACAGTTCATCATACTCCTTTCTGTCTTCCTGACAATTAGGGAGACAGAGCATTGTTGCACACCTGCTGACCATTGTATGGGTTCTTTGAATAAATGTCTACTTGCTTTCTTCTTCAGTTTTTATTAGATTGTTTGGTTTCTCATCTTATTTTTTAATACGAGCTGTGGGAGTCCCTTCCATGCTTTATATATGAGCCCCTTATCAGCAGTATGGTTTATAGGTGTTTTCCCATTCCATACTTTGCTTTTTTACTTTGTTAATTAATCTTGTTGCTGCAAAGATGATCTTTAAATCTAATGGAGTCTCACTTGTCTTCTTGTTGCTTGCACTTCAGATAGCTTATAAATTAAAGGACTGGGGTTTGGGATTTTACTCAGTGATAGAGTGTTTGCTTAGCACAGCCAAGGTTTTGAGTTCAGTCTCCAGCACTAGAAACAAAAGGTAAATTGAAGAATTCAAACCATAAGTGTTGATTTAATTCTATAAACTTACTTGCATAAGGAGAAGGAAAGTACAATGTAAAACAAAGAAACCGGTACTGAATCAGTCCAGAGGAAATTCTAGTACTATATTTTATGCCTATTTATATTTTACTTGGGGTAGTTTGTCCTTTGGATGTTACAAAATATTCCTTCTATTTCTTATGAGAATTTAGGATAATTGTTGCATTTGAAAGAAAAGCTACACATCACAATTTCTGATTAAATTACCCTTCAAGAATCCTACTAGTTTGCATATTTGCTTACCATACTAAATGGTCTAATATCCTAAATTAGTTAAATTAATATTCAAAAGCAGAAACTCTCTTGGTACCTGATGCTAAAAGCTATTGACATCTTGTTTCTTGAATTATTCAAACATACATCATTATCAATTTGGATAAGAGTGTCTTATAAATTATAAACAGGCAATTCATATAAGGATGTACTCTTTTTCCAGTTTATCTAAAAATTTGCCCATCTCTGAATTCTGTTAATGCATTTGACGGCTCATTTGCCTATTTGGAAAGAGCATGTTTCTGTGACACATTGTGTAGATGAGATGTTCTGAGTCCCTACACTGGGGTCACATTGGAAAAAAACACACAGCACTATTAAAATCATTTAATTGTGGTGATTACACACAAGATACACTGTGAAGACTATCATGAGTTGATCTCATCCACAACATGCACTCCCTATGCTGTTATTGATTTTATAAGCATTTAAACTGATGTTATTCCTCTGCTTTAGGTGATTAACACTGAATGAACTTGAGGTCAGCAGTGAAAAGTATTCTTGGAAAACTGGCACAACTATCATGCTTGGATATAGAAACCAGTACAAGACACAGACACTCCCACTAGAAAGTTCAGTGTCTGGGGATCCCAAATCTGGAAGCATGTGAAGCATTCTGCAGTCCAGCGGTATCTGCTGTTGACACTAGAATCCTACCAGGAACACAGCTCTCTCGTGGCAAGCTCTTTATAATAAATTCTGTGGTTCAGTAAAGACACTTCATAAGGGAACTGCTATAAATATTTCTGTGTGTAACACTGAGCAGGGGCTACCACTGTGATTAGAAGCAAAACAATTCATACAAAGTGACACCAGGTACTTAGTAGTAATCTTGAGGATGGGTTATTTTAGGAAAAAGAAGACATCAATTGATAACAATAGCAATATTTAACAGCTACATTTAAAATAATTAATTACAACAAAAGTAAGTTACTAAATATTGCTATATTCTAGCTACTCAGCTATTTTTTCTTTATTCAAAATGCAACAAATAAAATAAGAAACTGATGTTTGGTGTTAGAAAGCTTTTCCCTCCTTTTATTGAAAGTTTTTTTCTCACATAATATATCCTGATATATGCTTCTCTTCTCTCCACTCCTCCCAGTTCCTTTCCACTCCACTCCCATGTGGATCCACCCCTTTCTGTCTCTCATTGGAAAATAAACAAGCTTCTAATGGATAATAATAAAATAAATAAAACATAATACAATAAGGTAAAACAAAAACTAACATATCAGGATAGGACAAAACAAACAGAAGGTAAAGAGCTCAAATTATGGCACAGAAATAGATACAGACACAGAGACCCACTCATTCCCACACCCATGAGTCCCACAAAACACAAACTAGAAGATATACACACACACACACACACACACACACACACACACACACACACACAAAGGACCTATAGTGTAACAAAAAGAATAAACATATAGATATAAATATATTATACAATATATTATATAATATATGATAACAATAAATAAGAAAAATTTTTTTAAAAAGGTGAAGCCCTGAGATGACATTATGAGACAATAAACCCCCAAAGATACCATTGATTTCCTTTTCTGTTGGTCATCTACTAATGGGCATGCAGCCTACCCTTAAGAGTAGTTGATTTTCCCAGTAATACTCCTTTGGAGAAAACTAAGTTTTCATTTGCAAGTAGCTATCAATTGGAGATAGCTTCTGGGTTAGGGATGGAGGCATGTGTCCACTTTTCCATTCATCTCTAGGACCCCATCTGGTGCATGCCTATGAAGATCCTGTGCATGCTGCCTCAGTCTCTGTGAGTTCACATGTGTTTTTATCCCTTTTGATTTAGAAGGCCTTGATTTCTTGATGTCCTCCACCCTCTCTGACATTACACTCTTTATTCCTCCTCTTTTGTGGGGTTACCTAAATCCTGAGGAGAGGCATTTGATAGACAGATCTTACGTAGGGTTGGGTGTTCCAAGGTCTCTCACTATCTGCATATTGTCTAACTGTAGGTCTCTGTATTTGTTGCCATCTGCAGGAAGCTTCTCTGATGATGGCTGAGCAAGGCACTGATCTACTTCCCTGCCTGGAGTCACAGCTAATTTCTTTATGTATCTTACCTTATTCAATTTCCAAGTAAGTTGTGGGTAAATTTGTAATGATCCCCCAATTGTGCATATTATAAAGAGTTTAAACCATTTGACAAGGACACAAGGTCAGAAAGTCTGGATTCTAAATTATCCTAGACTGACTAAAACACAACTTGCCCACTATAGTCCATAGATTTCTTTCACAAGTCTAAAATGAACTATAGACATATGAACAGTCACTAAACACCCAAACTGTCAGTTCAGGTAGGAATGAGCAGGTGTGTGACCCTGCTTTAAATGACTGCATTACATCCATTGTTAACAAAATATGCTCTTATAATGGTCCTGTACATCTGGTTACAAATGTGAATACACATTTTAATTTATTAAATTGTTAAGCACAGGAGATTAAAAGTTAAACTAAAGTTATATTTTCAGATGCTCTCTGTCTATGAAAAGCAAATTAAAATCTAATACATATTGTTGTGGAATATTTGTACACTGTGTGAAGATGTATTGCTGTGATCCCTATAATAAAATGCTGTATGACCAATAGCTAGGCAGGAGGTATGGGCAGGACTTCCAGGCAGAGAGAGAAACTGGGAGTAGGAATCTAGGCATAGATTTCACCAGAAGATTTGGAGACAATGGGGTGTAACACACTAAGAAGAGGTAACCTAAGCACTTGGGAGAATGTAGATTAAAAATGTGGGTTAATTAAGTTATAAGAGTTAGTTGGGGAAAAGCCTAAGCTAAGATCAAGCTTCCATAATTAGTAATAAGTCTCTGGGTCATCATTTGTGGGTTGATGGTCCAAAGGTAGTCTGCCAAGAAAGTTTGCTACATTTGGCACTCAACTTCTGGCACACAAATCCACATAGGGCCTGAAGAACTAAAAAAAAAAAATGAGGTGCATATGATATACAGAGGTACAGTTCTTTTAACAGGCCCTGCTAATTGAGCACTTGAATGGGGTTTCTGAGCAGCTGCAGGTACACTACTCGGTGGCAGGAAACTAGGGAGAAGCACCTACCAGAGCTGGGGCAGGTAGATAAGCTCCAGGCCAGACTCACAAGCATGAAGCTCTGCTCTCACCAACCTGAAGGGGACAGAACCAGCTGCCACGCCACATGCTAAGCAGGGCTACTCCGTGGAGGACTTAGCCTCCACTTAGCAGTTTAAGAATTAGAAAAAGCTGTTAGAGAAAGCTACAGACAAACAAAACATCAGGTACAGACCCAGAAAACCTCTAAACATATACAATATGCTTTAAAATGTGCTTAGATAATAAAGAAAATGGGTACAAACAGTCACAGAAAAATGAGTAGTTTAAAAATAATAAAGTCTTTAAAGAGAGAATAAAGTGATATAAAAGGAAAAAGCCACATAAAGATAGAAAATACACCAGGTGTCTGGATCCTGTACGGTGCTTTGTTGACTTTGAAAATTTTTAAATGCTAATCAACAAAGAACAATAACTGCTGAGAGATCTTGGATTATGGAAACTGCTAAATTAAACCAACCTACATATTTTAGTAATGTCTTAACTTCATAATAGAAGTCAATAAATATGTTGCACTGGGAGAGAAATTTTGCTTTTGTTTCCATGGGAAACAAAAGCTATGGATTCCTTCAAAATTAATAAAGGCCAAATTTAATGGTGGAGATCTCCCAAAAATCCTGGCTACAGACATGAAAGAAAAAAAATCAAGAAAAAATATAAGACAGGTGACACATATGCTGATCCCTCTACTATGGGAAAAGTTCTGAGACTGGATAAGACATGATAAATCTTGCTAGCTAGAGTCCTCAAGACTTATTATTACATGCCAGCCTTTCACATGGCATGGATAGAGATTTGGTTATACAGTCCAAAGAGACTTATAAAGTTAACAGATGCCTTTTACCTGCTCAAATATAAAACAAAAAATCATTTTTAGCTGACTTGTGTACACTGCACATTCTATACTTGTGTTAATGCGCGCACACACACACACACACACACACACACACACACACACACACACACATCTCCTTTAGGAGTTTGTGTGTTTTCAGAAAATGAGAATCCAGACTCTCAGAATGTTTCTGTTGAACTTTCCTCAAAATTCTGAATCCAGAACAACTAGCTGAGATGGCCCAGCCTCATGCACTACTCCAGCCAGATAAGCCCTGCACTTTCTTATCATACAGAGACTGGACAAAACTTGACCATTATCCCAATTTTTTCTGGGTTTCCTAACAATGCCATCACCCCCAGACAACATGAAGCAATCTAGAAAACGTGATGCCCACATTCTCAAGAGGTGGGGTGAGTGATTTTCAGTCATTCAGGGGATTATGGATGTTTGTCATTATTTAGGGGAGTTGGTTACAAGTTGTTACTGGTCATGGTCAAGGAAAAAACTATACAAAAGAGGTTAGATTCAAGGATATATTTCTATAAAAATAAAAAAGAGAAAATATAAGATAGGAAGGCTACCATTATTCTTATATATTTTACATTGGTATGGAGTTTCAAATATTGATAGAAATCTAAAGTCATTTTTGTTTTAACATACTGTATATATGTTTCTACTCTTGTTTAAAATATTGTTCCTATGCAGCTCATATTAAAATGTAATGTAAAGTTCTAGTCCTTAAAGGTTATTATTAAAAACTATTTAGGATAATTAAGAAATGTAGGTTAGTAGTTAGTCATCTATAACAATCAAATTTGCAGTAATGTAGGTATGTTTTTAAGATCAAACAGAGATATATTTTATATAGTCTTCAAACACTTCAAAGACCTACAGAATATGACATTTAAGATCTTTCAATAACATAAGGAATTTCACAATAATGAGACACATCTACTCCTGGCAGCATCAACTTACTTTCAAAAAGGATGATGGATATTGAAGAACCTCCATATGGAGTTTATTTTTATTTGTGGAAAAGTTAACAACAGGGCAAGAATCTGCCCTTGCCTCAACTGCTGAAATATGCTGTCTAAACCAGACAAAAAGGCCACACAAAAATATGGCTGCCAAGCTTTGCCAAGACAAGGTAGGACAAAATTCCTGATTCACAGCAGAGTCTGTCAGATATTCTAGGTTTGTATGTCAATGATGGGTGCCCCAACATTGCTGAGAAACCTTAGAGTGACTGTCAAGGCAGCAAAATGTCTCTGTCATTGCTTTAGTTTAGAAAGTTGTTGGATTTGCATTTCCTGTTTACTCAAGTAATACTTTATCCTTCTTGGGTCTCTGATGGGGATTGAAGACTAGATAGGTATCATTACAGTTTTCCTTGTTTAAATTCAGAAAAAAACTTATAAAAGAGAAGTAAAGTACATAAGTTTGAAAGACATAAAAGCTTAAGTTGTTTTTTTAAGAAAATGTTTTTAGGTCTGAAAAGATATTTTTAGGTTGGCAGTACAAGTTATAGTAGAAAATAGAGTATGAAACTTTGAACTCAGTAAGATAAGATTGATAATACAGCATTTTCTCCAAATTTGTCAAATACACATGTACTAAACCTTGTGAATGTAATTCTCATCTAATAATTGTTCTTATTATATATAGCTTTACTGTATCAGTGTTAAAACCTTTCCTTTCTATTTAAACAAAAAGGAGGAAGCATTATGGGATATTGGTACACTGTGTGAAGATGTATTGCTGTGATTGATATAATAAAAAGCTGAATAGCCAACAGCAAGACAGGAAGTATAGGCGAGACTTCTAGGCAGAGAAAGAGAAACTGGGAGGAAGAATCTAAGTGCTCAGATTTTGCCATCAGACTCAGAACAAGTTGGATGTGCTGTACTAAGAAGAGGTAATTGAACCACTTGGAAGAACGTAGATTTAAAAATATGAATTAATTAAGGTGTAAGAACTAGTTGGGGAAAAACCTAAGCTAAGGTCAAGCTTTCATAGTTTATAATAAGTCTCCAGGTTATTATTATGGGCTAGAGGTCCAAAGATAGTCTGCCAAGAAAGCTTGCTGCACCATATATTATTTAATGTCCTGAAAGTCTTCACAGAAGAGGAGGCTTTGTTTTTGGTTTCTACACTAGCAAGCACTGGCTGTTCCTCTGTGTAACCAGGCACACAAGTGCAGGGAACCCCACAACCATATCCATCAGAATGCTCATGGGCTGCAAGGGCCATAAATCTTTTGCTATGGGTTGACTGAGCAGACATCACTCTCTTCTTTCCATGCTACTATGAGACTGCAGGAAATCGCCATTAGCAATGAGAGGAAGCCCTCTTACACAGGGAATATGTGGAATGTGCTGCCTTTTCTCTGCATCCTTACAGCATTCACTGCTCTCTTTGGCAGTAGGCATCTTGCTAAGGGAAAATGAAAATCTCACCATGGTGAGTTGTATTTGTTTCATGAATATTGATAATGGACATTTTTTACTTACTTTTTGGTCATTTTTTGTTTTCTTTTGAGAAATAGAATTTCCGATCTTTATCTTCTGCATAGTTTTTAATCAATGCTTTTTTTCCTATACAGTTTAGTTTTTTAAATACTGTGGATGTTTGCAAATATTCTCTATCATAGAAATGTCTCTCCACTCTTCACTGCTCCTTTAATCAGAGAAGCATCTTAGTTTGTTAAAATTCTCATTTATTAAGCCAGGAAGATGGTTTAGTGGGAAAAGACAGGCCCTAGTGGCCTACCCTAACATCTACCCCACCTAGTATCTGCTGGAGTTGATGGGAGTCGTCCTGTGGAATGTTACCTGCAAGATCTCCATGACTCAGGGCAGCCATGGGATATCCTAGAGGAATATCAGTAAGGATCCAGGGATGATGCTGTACCAGAAACCAGAGGACTTGAACCAAACCAAAGCCTGACTGCAATGAACACTTGGCTAGTAAAGCTAACTGGACAAAAGAGTCTACTATGTGACACACTGTAGCGCTCAAAGCCACAAAGAGGAATGAAGAGGTGCTGGAGAGGCAGGAAAGATGGAGGGTCAGAGAAGAAGTTTTGTTTGTTTGTTTTGTTTTTGTTTTTGTTTGCTTGCTTGCTTTGATTTTATTTGTTTTATATTTTCTTTTGAGCGGTGCTGCAGGGATGAGGAGAGGATATGGGAGAGTAGGAAGTAAATGGAATTGGGGTACCTGATGTAAAATTCCCTAAGAATCAATAAAGAAATTATGTTAAATTAAAAAAAATAATAAAAAGGCAATTTGGAAAGGATTGAGTACTACATTATTAATGAGTGATTAATTAATGCTGATAAAAATTTAAGGAAATACATCCCAGATAGAGACCATTTTTAGAGTTCTATGATTGTAAGTAGGTGACATAATTACTCTCATTAATATAAAGTATAATGTAAAGGGTGAACTAGAATGCAAACTTTAGCACTAATTAACAATGAGACTGATCAGATGTAATAAATTGTCGTGGGTATTAATAACAGATCAAACTATGTCGGTGACAGGATTGGGGGATAGTTGAGGACTCATGAAGTCTGTAGCTTCTCCACAGGTTTTATGTAGGGTAAAAACCCATAAAATGCTATTTTTCAAAGTTCTAAGTGTTTTGTTTTTGTTTGTTTGTTTGTTTTTTATGTTTTAGAATAAAATTGAAACTCTTCAGATAGGTATGTAAATAAATAAGTATATTAACATAGCCATTATGGAAAACAGTCTAAATGCTCCTCCAAACGCAAAATAAGCTAAAATGATCATATGAGCCATCACCTTCTTCTTGTCATATTATGTAAATAAAATAAATGAAACCTTATATCAAAGAGATTCCTCTTTCCATGTTTACTACAGTGTTGCTTACAATACCCAAGGTACAGAATTGACTAAAGTATATGTTGATAAATCAGTTAATTGAGAAAATGATATAAGTATGTATAAATAAAATAATTCATTAAAATAAAGATATTCTGTCATTTGGGGAACATAGACTACACTAAAGAAACAAACAAGAAAGATCCATCTTCTCATTCATATTTGTGGCTAAGAAGTTGTTCTCATGGAAGGACACAATGACCTAGTAGCCACTAAAGGTAGAACAGAAATAGGACGTGGGAGGGAGGAGACAGGGTAGACAGTATGTACAGAAAAACAGTTACAAAAGAGAAATTAGCTTTTCTTTATTCCAAGGCATAGATTAACCATAGTGTATCAAATTTAGATATATTTTCAAATAACTAGAAAAAAAATAGTCTGAAGATCCCCAACATTTAGAAATGATTCATGTTTTTGGAGTTAGGAATGATACTTAGAGGTTAATTATAATACATTGTATGAATACACCAAATTATTTTACATGTAAATATTTTCTGTCGATTCAAAACAAAAGAAAAATCATTGATTTTTATGGACGATGGTGAATTACAATATTCTGAGAAGTCATACACATTACAAAGAGAAAACTCACTAATTATAGTATTATCTATGCGTTTATCACCATCATGTCACCCTCACAGTATTTTTATGAGGTAGCAAAGGTTCTCATTAGAGGGCAGAGATTCCCTGTTCCTTCTACAAAGGTTCATGAGATTAAAATGACTATAAGCTGTTTTGGGATTTGAGACTCATGGCACTGTACCTTTGAAAAAATTCAGAAGAAATTTTCTCCCATCACTGGCCTGTGTAGCACATTCCCAGCCAACCCTGTAAGCAGATGCTGTGTGCTTTCCGGTCAGTGCATCGCCCTGTTAATGTCTTGACATTTTAAAGTCCACCTCTGCACCACAGGGCTTTCTAAACAACACAATTTTTCAGGCCATGTATGGAGTACAGAACACCAATAGCCCTTCTTGTCATGTGTAAGGGTTCTTGGACAGAAACTTTCACTTTAGGCATTTATTTTGAGCTGAACTTATTTGTTAAATTATTTTTGGAAAATGCTTATACAACTCAAACCCTTAGAAACTGAGCAACCTAATGAGTTTGATGGTTTTGTGAAGTGATATCTTCTCCCTCAAGGGGTTTCCTTCCTGGTTTGTTGTTCTTGTTTTACTTTATTTTTATTTTCTTTTGGTTTTTGTATTTTTGATGGGAAGCATTGAACTTAGTACTTCACACAACTGGACAATGAACTGAATTTTTAAGTACCTTTTATTCCTTTACTCCCTTGACATAACCCTACAGGTTCTGCCTTATCACCCCTGCCCACACTCCCACAATCTCCAGATGGTAGTATCATAGGACACTGGGAAACAACAACAAAATTAATGCCTAACCAAAAGAAACTACCCTCACATAATCAAAATAAGGTATATATGAATAATCAAGAGAGGTGCTTAAAAGGTAGATGCCTAGGTCATGCTCTGCTTTCTGAGTCTGATTCAATAGGTCTGATTAGGCCCAGCCATGCTTGTTGAATTTCTCCTGATCGCCTTTCTGCCTTGATGATATCTAGGGGCCACATTTTACATAGCACTGACTTAGTTAGCTAATTTTTTTTTTGTACCACGTTTCTCCAAAGTCACTCTGCTCCAAGGTTAGTCCCAGGACTGGAAACTCAAGTCTCCTGATTTTCATTGCTATATCAAACTCTCCTCATGACCTTGCTGAAATGTTAACAAACGGGGAAGAGGATGTACAGAATATTCATTCTGGACTCAGGATGTACTGGGAATTTTCAGCTGATACTGGAAATTCAGAGCTGTTCATAGGCTCAGTAGTGCTATCAAACTCTTTGGGAATTAGAACCGTGGCCTAGGAAAGCCCAACCAGAAACAGTCAGCCTGCCTTTCTGCTAAATATGCTTACTGATTAAGCACCATGTTCACACTGAAAATGGGGATCTAAGAAATCCAAGTGTTTTGCATTTATATTTCCACAAATGTTCTGTGGTCATTTCTTCTGAGTTGGAAGACACCCTACTGGAACAGAAATGAAGACTCATAATACTCATAAGTTCAAGAAGAACTTGGCTGAGGAAGCTCGTAATCCCGAGAAATTTCATGGGCCCACTCCACGCCTAGGAAGCCAAGGCACCACTTTTGGGAGAGGAAAGCCTCTCCTGTGGAGCCGCCTGCTCTGTGGAGGGCCACTCATGCCAAGCTGGGCTTTTCTTGCAACTCAGCTGTCCCTGTGTCACCCTACCTTTAAAAGTATCTCCTCTACACTGCCATGAGTAACTGACTAGTTCCCTAAAAACCGCTGTAGGTGGGTTCATTTCTTTGGCCTGTTGTTGATATCCTGTCTGGGGTGAATGAATAGGACATTTGTTAACATCTCTCTAGGAGAAGTCTTGAAAAAATAAGACTGTTGTACATTCTATCTGTGTATTTTTTTGTCAGCAAGGCACTTCTTGTTTTTCAACAAACAACCTCAGGATATTTCCTTTTTATGTATTTGATTTTAAAATGAAGAGCAAAACACTAGATCCAGGCATTAAGCAAAGGTAATTCTAAACATAATGCTGGGTTCCAGAACAGGGCGGCACTTCCAATTTGCAAACTACTTTGAACTACACGGAGTAACATTTATGGTGAGATTTGTTAAACTTGGGGTTACATTTAAACTTCTCAGAAGGAGCTTTCTATTTCCACCCTGCTCAAGAATGGATTAGCAGTGTCAATATGCAAAATGGTTATGATTAGTTCAATTAAGCAACCACTTGACCCTCACTTTCTGTTCCCTGAATACTGAGCAATATTTGAAGTTACTTTGTAAAAGTGAAAACTAAAGGCATGGGGTTGTGTAGATCTCTCTGGAAAGATGGAAGAGAGATAAAAACGTAGCACTTGGCAGAGAGAGTTAGAAGATGGTTAGAGATGAGGCATCTTAGGAGTTTATGGTATAAATGTAGAAAATTATTAAACTGGAGGCTTCAGAAAACAAAATAACAAACAAAATAACAAAACTCAATGATTTGAGCAGGCTGAAACCCTAGCTTCATTAAATATGCTAGAGAACTATTAGAAAAACAATTATAATTATGATGTCTATCAAATCGGGAACAGAGGGCCTAAGGTGTGGGTGCCATCAGGAGCTCCTTGGAAGTGTTTCATAGCATGAACAAAGCTTACAGTAAATCTCACTGGGAAGGAGGAAGATGAGATAACTACTTGGATAGTGTCTTAGTTCAGTTTCCACTGCTGTGATAAAACATCCCAACCAAAAGTAACATGGGAAGGAAGAGGTAAATTTGGTTTAAAAATCCCAGGTTTCAGTCCATCACTTGGGGAAGACAGGCCCATTTGCCATTCCACACAGAATTACCTCTGGCCAAAGAATTCACTTCACAGCTGGAACTGCACTCAAGAACCGTGGAAGAATCTGCTTGCTGTTCGGGTCACTTATACTCAGCCAGCTTTCTTATACAGCTCAGCACTGTCTATCTAGAGAATTGTGCTGCCCACAGTGGGCTGAACTGTCTTCCATCAATTAATCAAGACTATACCCCTCAAAGAAATGCTCACAGGCCAATCTGACCTAGAAAATTTGCTAAATTAAGACTATCTTTCTAGTTAATTCTAGGTGAAGTCAGTTAAAGTTGATGAAAATATATAGTAAAAAGCACATGGGGTTGGTGGTACTGCTGAAGATTCACCTCAAGAATACCTACTTCTTCCCTCAGTGCTGCTGGACTTTTTTGGTGTGCTCTTGTGGACAGATAAAATGCTTTTATCTGTATTAACAGTGCGTGTTCTACTCCACTGCCTCTAGGGTTGACCATGTGACTGTGTAAGCTAATGTGACCAACTATGTTCTTTGTCTATCCAGACCCTTTCAAAACTAATGGATTTACCTTGGGCTCCCCAGGTCTCTTGTCACAAGAGACAGCATATCCCATGCCATGGCTACTTAAAGAAGGGGAAGATATGTGGCCAGATCTAAGCAAAGGTGAGTAAAGTTTAAAAGAACAAACAAATGAAATGATGTATAATAAGTGATTGAACAATATTATGAGCCATTGTGACTAATAACATATATATAATATATATTTAGAGGCAAATAATATAGGAAATGCTCCCTTACCCTCAATTGCCATAATGTTTCCTAATACTACAGACACCAATTATTTATTTTAGATACATAAGGTAATAAATATAAATGTCATCTGTTTTATTTTAATAATTTTATTGAGATATAGCTAACACCACATAAAACACACTGTCAAATGTGTTCAGTGGTACAGCTCTTACCAGGGACTGTTAGTGTGTTTTATTATGAGAGAAAGAGAAAGAGAGCACAAGAGAGAGAGAGAGAGAGAGAGAGAGAGAGAGAGAGAGAGAAACTACACTCTCATGAATGTTCTCTTTCCACACAATATCTTATTCCTACACAACCACTAAACCACATTTTATCTCTACATTCTTATTATTCTTATTAAGCTTATTCTTAACTATTCATAAAAATTCATCATTCAATATAAAATTGTATATAGCTTGTTTCATTTATCAAAACAGTTTATTTGCAGAGAGATTAGACATTCCTCTTGGGGTTAAATAGAAATTAGAAATATCTCCATCCTCCCATTTTTAATGTCAGGCATTCCTTTTATTTTATTTCTTATATTTATCAAGTGTGTGTGTGTGTGTGTGTGTGTGTGTGTGTGTGTGTATCTGTGTGTGTTTATATATGTTTATATTTGTATACACTTTGACTGGCATATGTATATGTACATAACACATATTTCTTTATATACCAAGTCTCATAACATCCCCAAATTACAAATATTTCTGTTCCTATATTTCAGACAAAGAAAGTAAGGTATAATGATTGCATTCAATTTCCAATCTCATAAAGTTCTTAAGTGCTAGAACCAATATGAAAATCAAGTCAGTTTGGCCTCTTTATTGTTGTTTTTTCTTTCTACTCCATCATATTACCTTATATTAATTCCAAAGCCTCACTTCTCTAAAAATGCCAGCTCTCTGAGAATATTAAGTGCATAGTGGATATTCTTCAACTGTATGCTATGAGCTGTTATTCATTGTCTTGCAGCAAAATAAGAAACAGTAGAGAACTGTACTGCACTTTCAAAATAGGCAAGGCAATTTAAAAAGCAGATAAAAAGTCGAAAGTAATAACAAAAGGTGCCTGTCTGCATATTGAGATGTAATCCACTTCGTCTGATGCGTTTTTTCTCAACATAAAAGAACACTAATGTGATTAGATGGCTCTTCTCTATTGTGTTTTAATTATTTCAAAGTTTATCCTGGTGTGATACATAAAGGCTCATAACAAGATGAATCTAAAGGACCTCAAGTCAGTGTTGGATAGATCAAGCCAAGACTCACCTCAAATGGCTACTCCTAAGTCCTAGAATAACTTGATCTCACCTGCCTAATAGACTTAAATGTCTTTGGAGAGACAGGGATTCCTGATTGATTAGGATTCGTGTTATGACTTTAACATTAAAATGGCATCTTTACAATGTAAGCTTTAAATCCCCAGGGGATTTGGTTGTCAGTTTCATAGCATTAATTTCAGTAACTTCACACTAGCTCTTTCTTCCTTTCTCTTAGGCCATTGAATTCTTGGCCTCACTGCAGTTTTTATTGCCCAGAGTGAATGATAAGCCAAATTAGCCTTTGACCTCTTTGCGCTAATTTGTAGAGCCATCTGATGGGTCAGATTTGTCTAAGCATTCTGAACCCACACATTCCATTTCTGAACCCACATCTTACCTTAGGCATTGTTCTCCTCTGTTCTCAGTTTACTCTAGCTGGAGTCTTTGCCTCTCATCAACTTCTTGAATGTTATTGCCAAACTGGATTAACTAAAGTATTTTTAGTCTTGTCTCTTACCTGCTGAAACCATTTAAGATTCCACAGTGTCTATAAATGAAGGCCAGCTCTTGAAAACATAGTCCAAAAGACTCTGCACTCTGTATTCAAATGGGCAAGCTAACTGAAATGGTCAAGAATTTAGACTCAGATCTATGTGTTCAGCAGTTACGGCTGTGTTGTGTGGTTGGTTTTGTGAAGAATATCCACACAGTTTCACCTGCTGGAAGCATCACTTTATATTCTCACCACCAGTACAGATGTGAAACTGGCAAATTTCCAGAACATTCAACCTATCAATCTTGAACTAAAAATAGAGAATGCAAAGACTGAGTCAGTAACAAAAAATTCTCAACAACCAAAAGCTTCATGAACTCTACTTCCTGTGTTTTTCTTTTGCTTTTTGTCTTTTTTTCCCCATCATTTTTCATAGCAACCACCTAAAGGATGGGCGCTTGTCTTTATTGTTTCCATTTGCCTGGCTCGAGTGATGGCTGCTTTTATAGGCTTTTCTTTGATGGGAAGTCTTTATTGTTGATTTAATCTCACACACCTATACATATTTTGTATGTTTTTCAATCAGTCTTGGTAGGTTGTATATGGAAGGAATCTGCCATTTTTGAATATGCTATCCAAGTTGTGTTCATTTTCTCACAATACTGTCATACAATCCTATTTCAGTAAGCCCAGTAGTAATATTGTCCTTTCTTTCAAGTCTGAATTTAGTTGCTTGAGTCTTATAATTCTTAATTAATCTTCCTAAAAGTTTGCCAATTCAATTGATCTATTCAAAGAATTAATTATTACATTTATATAAATTTACATTTATTTTCCTGCCCTTCATTTTGTGTAAACATGCTGTATTTTTTTATGATTATTTTCTTTCTCCTATGAGTCCTTGCTTTACCTATTTCTGAGCCCTTAAAGCATAACATTAAGTGTCTACTACAGACCTATGTTGACTTTTGTTTATTTTCTTGTATCTTGGTGCAACATTATCTGTTGACCAACAAAGTTTCCCATGAGAAAATGTAAGACAACCTTAGAGATTCTTATTGTCTCTGGACTTCAGATCAATTTCCCTTCCTGTTTCCAAGAAGCAGCCTTTCCTGTCTCAGACTTTTTTGAGTGTAAGGCATCTCAAAGTGGTTAAGTCCTGAATTCATCCAACGTGGAGTTCATTGCATTCCACATATTTGTGTATGCATTTTGGGGACTATTTTAATTCCTTCAGGGAAACTGCCTCCTTATGTGTCTGACCATTCCCTGCTACATCCATAGGTCTGACTGATGAAGGCCCATATGCCTCTTAGGTTCTATTCACTCTTCTTTGTTCGATTTTCATTTTCATCTAGGGTGCAAATCTAAAATGACCTGTCCCCACAGGTTATTTCTCCACACTCTAACTTCTGAACCTTCACAGATTGTTCAACTTAGTTATTCACTTGTGGGTCTCATGATTCCATACTTGTACCTGTGAACTTCATAATTCCATACTTTATTTTTTGAAAGATATTCCCAGTTTGTTGACATAAGCTTCTTAAGTTCTTTTTTCTTTCTTTTTTTCTGTTTTTTTTTTTTTTTTTCTTTCAAGACAGGGTTTCTTCGTGCTGTAGACCACGCTGGCCTCGAACTCACAAAGATCCACCTGCCTCTGCCTCCCAAGTGCTGGGATTAAAGGCATGAGCCACCGCTGCTTGGCTGCTTCCTAAATTCTTTAAGCACTTTGTTCTTCTATTTATCTTTCTCTTTTCTCAATAATTAGTGGCCTAAACTCCTCAAGGGAAGCCAAAAGCTCCCTTTTCCATCCACTAAAATACAGCACAGTGCCTGCCTTCAAATAAGAGTGTGATTGTAGCTGGATAAATTGAATGGTATATAAACAGAAGCCTGTGTGCACAGGCTTTACACTGTCTCACACTGTGAACATCACAATTTTGCCTAGCTGTACAATCACTGCATTGACTCAGAATGTGTGTCAACAGTTGGGTGTGTTCAGAGAAAGCCCACAGTGATTTTGTTGAAATCGGTTTATTGTTATGTTAGCAGGCTGCTTTCAGGAATTGCAGCAGGCGCTGTGCATCAACTGAAATGAAAAATGAGTGCCACTTCCTTATAATGTCTGCACCCACCCCTCTTTTCAGTGAAGAGTGTGTATTTACTCCAAAGAGAAAGGCAGCCTTATTTCTATTGTTGGTCTGGCATCTTCAAGAGACTCTAGAAGCAGCCTTACCATGTTCAAGAATAAAAGGAAAAGAATCAAAAACACAACAAATCAAGAAAACAAAAAACTCACTAGGTGTATGAGTCTCTCAAAGTTTGAAGAGCATGCATTTAAAGTAAAAGACTGCAGGATGCTAATTAATTCCTATTGTCTGAGATGATGGAGAGGGAAAAATAGCCTGGCTTTTATCTCCACACAGAAGGTCTTCTGAGAAAATAGAAACAGTGGATACCTTCCCCCAAAGTGTCTATGATCCTCTGAAATGAATCAGGAAAGTAGCAATGTACATTATTTGGACAAGGATACCTAAAGGGAAATTGCCTTTAAGTGGAGATGATTAAAAACCCATGTGAAAAGAGCCTAAGGGGCCTCATTGATAAGGTCCTGCTCCCCTGCCTCTCTTTTCCAGCATTCTCTCCAATCATCAGTAACTCAGCTCCTCATTATCACTTATATTTGTCTGAACCTGCTTTTCTAGAAAGTGAATTTCCCACCACTTGACAAATATATTTTCAGAGCCTCCTTTCCAGTAGCTCTGTATTATAACTGCATCCGTATGTGACTAGCACACATGCCATATCTAGACTAAAGGTACATTG
This sequence comes from Peromyscus maniculatus bairdii, assembly GCF_049852395.1. Lineage (NCBI taxonomy): Eukaryota > Metazoa > Chordata > Mammalia > Rodentia > Cricetidae > Peromyscus > Peromyscus maniculatus. Next base: position 15,216,002 of record NC_134860.1, read on the forward strand.
ACTAAAATGTTTTTAAACCCTAGTATTGACTCCCAAATGTCTGTTTTCTTTTTTCTGAGTCTTGTTAAAGTTAAATTTCTTATAGTCGGAAAAGACTGTAATTGTTGTTATTGTCTTTATTATTGTTATTACTATTATATTGTGATTGTATCATCATCATTCACTTTTGTTAACTATGCACTCTAATTGGCACAGGTCTAACCCCTTAAAAGGCAATGAAGTAATGACTCAGTGGTTATCTATAGAATGAATTAACTGTAATTTTGGTCCAAACTTTAAAAACATACAATCTTCAATTGTTAATGAAATCCTCTTAGTTTAAATTTTCTATAAATTTATGTTATCAACATGTCCACCAGGGAAATATAAGATGTATAAGTAACAAAAACACATACATAAATAATTTATCTTGCAGGAAATATGGCATTTGAACTGGTCCAGTGAAGGGACATTAAGAAATACCTTCAGACTGCTGTAGGATTTCTCAATTATAGGTGGTCAAGAGGCAATCAGATACCAAGAGAGTTTTCAGCAAGTTCGGGCAGAAGGTCAATAGGAGAAAATGGAGAAAGCCAGAATCCTTGTTCACCAAGGAGACTAAAATCTCTCATAACTTTTGGAGTAGTGAGGCTTGAGGGATCATGACAGAAGAAAGACTATGGTGCTGGTAGACTGAGCAAGATGCAGTAATCCACCAGAAGCTGTTAGACGGTGGGTGGAGTCACTGGGAATGCAAGCATGGCTACTTCCCTTTCCAATAAAGGAAAGCCTTCAGTGTCTAGAGGAGAAGATTTCAGAACTGAAAATCCATGAGTGTGGCCAGAGGACTGGGCCAGGCAAGAGCTGTTCTACCCAGCTAGGACTAGATAACATTGTCAAGTGCCTTGAGATTCAGTGCTTTTCTTGAGACACACCATTAGGTGTTCATCTGCTGCTGACAACCTCTCTCCTGGGAATGCAAAGTCTTTTTTCTCTCATCAAAGTACTATTGAAACCTCCACTACTTCTGTCTCTGTAGCCAATGTTGTTAAATAAGGATCATTCTCTTTTTTTTTTTTTGAGTACTTAGGATTTGCAAATCCCATTTCATGTTATCCTCATAATAATTTCTTATGAGAAGAGGAAATTTGAACCTGGATGGCTCTGCCACTTCTCAAAGCTAAGCAACAAAACTAGAGCTTTTTCTTTCAACTGTGCCTGGCTTAAGAACTCAACATGTCTCACCCATCTCCCTGATTTTCACTGGGAGATATTTTGCCATAAATATTAATAATCAATTAACTCTAGTAATTACTGGAGGAGAACTGTTTAAAAGGAGTCAGAAAGCTCGAGGCACAATTTTAATGCTGTGGCTTGACAGCCAATAGAATTGAAGTTTTGCAGCTCAAAGACAGGTTACAGAGAAGCCACAGGGAAGAGTCTCACCTGAGTTAACAGCAGCATATGCATGTCTGTTCCCCACCTGAGAGCTCTCCACAGTCTGAAAGAGCAGAACTGCAAATCAAAGGAGGGTCCAGGTCTTGCCAATTTCCTCCTCGGTGGAACAGGATAAAAACATTCAGCTGGTTCTGTGTTGCATTCCTCAATATGACAACATTCAGAGACTGAAGGGAAAGTCATCTGCCTTGGCACTTCATTTTTCTATTTATTTACCACAAAGACAAAAATAAATCTGAGGAAATAATAATGGTGAAGCTCAGCAATGGGACCCTCTACTACAAAGTGCAGGAACTAACATACTCTCAGACACATGCATGTGTGCAAGGCTTCTCACTCCTCTCACTCTTTCTCCAAATAGTGCCTCCTCAGTCAGGAGGCTGAAGCTGAGTCCAGGAGACCAGGATCCAATCTCCTCCCCTGCACTTGCCTCCTCACTGTGCTTAAGACACTCTCTGGGACAGAAGTCTTACCAGGTTCCTCTGATGAGAAGCCCTAGATCTCTAAGTGAACTTGGAACAGATTCTCCAAGAGTGAACTTGTCTTGCTGATAATGTCATTCTCTAATCATCTGCCCACATTTTCCTGCCAAGCACAAATTATTACCTCTCTTCAGGAGATATTTGGGGGAGTATGCTGTTTATTTACCTCTTTTCTTCTAGTTGCCTGGCCTTAGCTGCCTGCCTAAGTTTTTTTTTTAATTTATTTTATTAAATTTTCTATTCATTTTACATACCAACCACATATCTTCCTCTCCTCCCTCCTCCTCTCCCCCAGCTTTCCCCCACAACACATCTTCCATTTCCACCTCCTCCAAGGCAAGGTCTCCCATGGGGCGTCAGCAGAGGCTGGTGCATTCAGTTGAGGCAGGTACAAGGCCATCTTCCCTGCACCAAGGCTGCTCAAGGTGTCCCGCCATAGGCACTGGGCTCCGAAAAGCCAGCTCATGCACTAGGGATGGATCCTGATCCCACTGCCTCGGGGCCTCCTCAACAGTTCAAGCTAGACAACTGTCTGGCCTATCCAGAGGGCCTAGTCCAGTACCATGGGGGTTCCACAGCTATTGGTCCATAGTTCATGTGTTTCCACTAGTTTGGCTGGCTGTCTCTGTATATTTTCCCATCATGATCTTGATGTCCCTTGCTCATATAATCCCTCCTCTCTCTTGTCAATTGGACTCCTGGAGCTTGGCCTGGCATCCAGCCATAGATCTCTGCATCTGCTTCCATCAGTCACTGGATGAAGGCTCTATGATGACAGGGTATTCACCTATCTGATCACTAGAGTTTGCTTAAGTTCTTAAAGGGAGGTATATTTCTTGGCACAGGCTCCCCAAAATCCAGAAATTTTCTGTTTTATTCAACTTGTCTGCCTGGTTGAAATCAGAATTTTTTTCTCCTAATGGAAAGTGATTATTGAGGTTGGTTTCTCACAAATAACCCATCAAAAAACAAAAGAAAAGGGTTACCATATGCTTCAAACATTCCATCTCCCTACCCAAGCTCCTCTCATGCCATATATTCTCTTCAGGAAAGAAAATCCAGTGGGCTTTTTCTGGAATCTTATGATCCCGGAAAGGGGTGAACTAGCAAAGGTATAATTCTTTCCAAGAGCTGTCAGAGATGAGAATACCAACAAGGAAGGACAAAGGTTGGAGGACAGAACAAAAGACATGGATGTATTATCCACAGAGAAAGGCCAGGCAGTTTCCAGGAAGTGAAAGTAAGAATAGTGGAGATTAAGATAGGGAAAGATCTCAATTTCAACAGAGACGTGTGGACCGGGCAATTGTTCTACATAAACAAGGTACAGAGATGAGGAGAATCAGCCCTTTACAAAAGTCTCCAGACCAGGCAATTCAGAGTCAACTACTGATTCCTGACTTTTGATTTTGCCTGATGGAGATGCCACACACTCTACTTTAGTCCATTTCCTTGAGTCATTTTTGATATAGGAATGATCATTTTTATCTTGAAAGCCTGACTTGGCTATTACTTTGAGTCTTTACTGTTAATTCAGTTAATAATCTACTTATCACTGTCCTTGCAGCCTTATCAGTATATCACTGTGTAGACACACTTTAGTAGGACAGAACCCTTACCTCAGTACACGTCCTATTACTGTTTCCTGACTGTATGAGTAGAAAGATCTGGAGATGGAGCAGATGTCAGAACTCTGCAGTTATATCCTCCCACTTTTAGCACCAGTACTTATGGGGTGTTGGGCTAGGTCTTTATTTTTGCAAGTTGGTAATAATATTCTTGCTTTCAAAGTGGTCATTCTCTGCTCACTCCACACACTGTATCAAGTTCATTTTCTTAGTGTATTATGAGTTCCTTTTCCCCCCTGACAATTAATTGGTAGATGAACATTCTCCTCATCTGACTTCTCTCACTGTACACTAAATCTAATCTCATCTACCAAGTTTGCAGTCAGGAGGGCAAAGATGGGATGAGCTTTCTGGCACTTGTAATGGTCTTAGCTAGACCCAGGCCTGTACCTGAGCATCAAGTGGCCAGGCCCTTTGACATGCAGACTATCTCTTTAGAAACAAGGAAGGCTGCTGCTGTGATATAAATATCTAAGACACCCTATGCATGTGATTTCGTTCTCTTTTAATTGGAGGTTTGGATTCTACTGCACAATCAGCCTTTCCTCTGTCGAGTCAATTAGTTCCTGCAAATGTGCTGGGTGCCTCTCAGCTCCATAATTATCACTTAGTGTCAAAATTTGAAAAGTGGGAAGAAGAAAACCTGAACCATATGACTTGAAGGTGAATGTCAGCCTCAGAGTAGAATATTTCCTGAGCTGGAGTAACCTATTTTTTTTTTTTTGTTTCTGCTTAGAATTCACTTTAGAGGGACTCTCTGAAAGAACACCTTTGTAGTCTAATGATTCAAAAGCTTACTTGATCAATCATGGGGCCAGCTGAGTCTTAGTTACTTCATCTGTGAAATGGGAATCTTTTACACTTAATCATTGACTTGGGTAACTGAGAATAAAGACTCAACATCCAGTTTCACTGCTCTATGAAGAGTAAAAATCTAAATTGCACAGGAGACATAAGAGAGCACTACTAGTTTGTTTGATAAAAGAGATTTTAGTTGAAAGAACAGGAAGCAAATTTGCCACAACATATTACCCAGAAACTGTCAACTATCAAGTTCACTACCACCTCTAAGAACAAAGCATTGTAGTTTAGGCTCCAGTCTAAGTTGCTTAGGTTCCAATCTAAACAGCTCCTAGAGGATGTAGTTAATCTAGTCTGTACATATGCAAGGTTTCAGACACAGATGGATGAGGTATGGCTCTTGCCTCTGCCATGTTTAGCTTTGTGCTGTACCTAGTCTTCAGCCTTCTGAAGCTCAGCTGAAAGTCTACTGGTTATGAGCCTAGCCTTTAACAGCTGAGCCATCTCTTAAAAAGAAAAAAAAAAAGTCTATCAGAATAAGTATTCAAAGAAGGTTCATTTTATTTCTTCCCCACCCACATTTTGACAATAAGGCTAAATGGTTAGTATGCACACTCAGGGGTTCCAAGAAAGAAGCCAATACTCAGGTCATTGCAACTAACTCCAATACTCCTCCCACTCTACTGTCTCTACCAAAACCAGAACAAAAATGGGACCTCCTAAACGCTCTGGCACCCAGGCATTTCTGGAGAGGGTCGGCAGTCTGAATGCTCTTCAAGACAAATACTTCAGTCACAATTAGATGTCACTACTGTACTTAGGACAAAGGACAAATGATCAGAGAAGACTAATTAGGATGAATTATGATCCCTCTCTAAGTCTGCACTTGGTGTTTCAGCTGCCATGCAAATGGATGACAAAAGCTGAGGAAATAACCGCCTGCCATCTGTCTGAAAATTCAAAGCAGGAGCAAAAAGTGCTCGGAGGGCAAGCCAGTTAATGATTAATTAAAATCTTAAAAGTACAGCTCACTAGTCAATTTCTTAGCATATTCAATCTGAAGGAGGCCATGAAGTAACTACTGGGAAGCTGGTGCCTATCAGTTCCCATAGAACATTCTAGTAAGATAATGGAGAAATTCAATGGTGTTCTAGCCCTGTAACCACAGCCACTTTCTGCTTCACTACTCTGGACACCTTTGGAGGCTACTGTCTCAACATCTATCAAACAGTAACAAGCAAAACAAATAACAGCACCACTGCCAATTCCAGACATGTTCGGCAGCAACTCACACTCAATACTGAGCAACTGAGTTACACTCTCTTCTTCTGTAGCTTTTCTTGTAACAGCGCCTGTCTCAGCATGTGACATTGCTGACCACGTAGTCCCACAACTCTCCCGATCTGAGAACAATGCAGACCAGCTCTCCCTTTTGTTCTCCTCCACTTGTAAGATGAGTATCCTTGCTGTCCCCTGACTTCAGGTCCTCTCCAATAACCCATATTCTGGACCCACATCTTTGGCCATCAGCTCCTCACTAGCCTCCTCACCCCATTTCCACCTTTTCATCCCATCATTTATGTATGTTTCATAGGCACCTGCTAAGAAATTCAAGACCCAAAAGGAAATTCCCTTCTCCAAACACTCACTGGTCCCATGTTACTTATTATAGTGATTTTCAAATTTCTCACACATAGCATAAACCTTAAATTGCATGCTTTGGGGCCTACATTACAAAGAGAGAAAAAAAAGGAGCACATCTGGGGTAGAAGGTGGAATAGATTCTGCAATATGTATGTAGCTTTCTTATCACTCATAGTTGCCCACAATTCACCTCAGAGAGCTCAGAAATTATTTTGAAGTTCATAATGCAGAGTCCCACACTGACTTCCTCTTTCTTCACCTCCAACTCAGCCCCTAACCCCAAGGGCAGAGTATTGGTCTACGTCTATCCAATAACAGCACCACTGTCATATTTAAATTGGCTTCCAAATTCATAAAGCATTTCTATAGGACTTTTCTGGTACTCAGCACTTATCTATTAACTATCACTTTTACAAAAAGCACCTAGTCTTGTGTTGCCCATGTGATATGAAAGTCATTCTTACCATTCTTTCTCATGTAACCAATAGCTCCATGTGGTGGGTAGATAAATGCTAATTAGAAGCATATGCAATAGACAACCAGACAAAAGTGGTCAAGTTTAAACAATCTAACATGGCGCAATGTACATAAATAAAATTCCACTGGGTTGAGTCCAATGGTAGTTAACGGGAGTGACAACTTCCATGCTGAATATATAGAATCTAAGGAAGCAAATAAGAGAGAGGAGCACATCTATGTCCCAGAGGAGATTGACAGGTAGAGTTGGTAGTGGTACTTAGAGGTGGAATCCAGTATTCCAGGAGCAAACACAAAAGTATAATTTAGAAAAACATCAGAGTCACATGAAACTAGTACAGTGACTATTAGGAAAACCATGCAACAAATGACAAAGTAAACAATGTATACATTCTAGACTGATGGCAATTTTTCCAGGGACAATCATGTGGAAGGAAGGACAGAGGGCTCCTCCTAAGCACAGTGTTGATCCATCTCACACTGCAGTGGGACAGTGTGACTCTAGCAGGCTATCACAACAATGACAGAGTTCTGTCAACAGGCCCATGCCAAGGCAGTCTCTCTGTTGTCCCGGAACTGTTGGCTAAGCCAGAGATCCTTTATGAGTACTACCAGACTTTTTCTCCTTACCATAGCCCTGATGTACATTCATCCAAGAAGAAAAGCCAGAAAACACTCAGGATCTTTTCTGTAATATTTAGTTTAAGCTTTCCCTGAGCAGAAGGGAAGAGAGAGTTATATGAAAGACAGAGATCAAAACAGACCAAATGGGATAGCATTCCTGAAGCAAAAGGAAGAAATGTGAGATGTAATACATCACATAATTAGTAGCTAGCATGCTTTTGTTACTTGCCGTCTGTATGTGACACTCTGTGCTACTAACTTCACAGACATGATTTATGCTATTATTACAGGTTTTAAAATAGCTATTATTTTCTTTATTTTACAGAAAATAAGTCACAGGACACTAAGTAGTTTGCTTCAGCCCAATCAAAACATATGATAAAGCCATGATCTTAATCTTCAAAGCTTTAGCTATAGAATTCTTCGTGTTCTAATGTGTACCTGGCTCTGTGATCCAGTGGGAAAAAACAGGTTTCAAAACACAGGAGACTATTATCATTGTTTCACCCATGAGAAGAGTGAGGATGAGAAATGGAGACAGAAGACAGAAAGTAGTGAGTCTGCAAAAAAAGAAAAGATAAACAGCAAAGAGGAGTAAGACACCTGCCTCTTTCTAAAAAGAATCAAGGAATAAGTCCTACACTGACTGTGGTTTGGATCTGTGCTTTCTTTCTCCAAAATGCATGTGCTAGCTTTGCCTTCAAAGTAATAGGTTTGAGGTTGTGCAAATTTTAAGAGGCAGAGGCCAATGGGAGCTATTATATAACTGGGACTCGCCCTAGGGTGAAATTGATACAGTTTTCATAGGACCCAGATCAGTTTCCATTAAAAACAGGTTGTTAAATAATAGATCTGGACCCTCATTGGTCTTTCCAGCTTTCTTTGGCATGTGCCTCTGCCATATGTAGTCATCTCCATGATGACCTTAGCAATGGTGAGTAGATTCTGGCGCCATGCTCTTACACCTTCAGAACTCTTAGCCAAATAAATCTCTTTTATTTATAAATTACTCAGGCTCAAGGTTTTCATCATAGAAATACAAAATGTACTGGGGCATTCCATTCATCAAAATGGAGGAAATAATGGCTTTTCCATCTTCTATTCAATACCATTTACCATTTTCAAAATTACTGTTAGCACTTTTCATCTACTGGAATACATATACCACAACATGCAAGAAAAGGGCATGATAAAATGCTAGCATGGTGTCAGTGGCAAAGGTGATGGTAGGTGTGGTCAAAGTCCTTTACAGTTGGTGGACAGCCATGGCAAGGGGAAAAGGTATGTTAGGGGGTCCTAGTGACACTAGAGCATAGTATAGAACATGGAGGGCAAAGGCAAGGATGGTATGGTGGTAGCCCTAGACATGGCTGTAAGAACATGAGGATTAGACTGTGGGTCTTTTCAATTCACGACACACCAAGGATAAAGGGACCAAGCATACTAGGTTGAATATTCTACTGTTCTTTGAGTAGAAGTGACAAATCTGAAAATTCTGGGAATGCATATTAGTAGGTTCTCTTTTCTACCCACAGGCTGCTGAAGGCTGAGGAACAGTAGCTTTTGATCACACACAAATCTACAATGTGTCCTTTTTTATATTAGAAAATTGATGCTAAAAAAGATTGGGTCTATCTTTCAGAGGTTAGAAACAGCACATCAAGGACTCAGATCCATGTCCAGCTCACTTTAAAGTGTTGTCAGTCCATTTGATTTTGTTTTCTTCCTGAGCAACAGAGAGAACTGAATCCTGTGACTTTTGGTTTGATACCTTGAACTTTCTGACTTCATTCTTGGTATCACAAGCCTCTCTCAATCAGAGATCAATCTCAGTGTGTATGGGGGGTGGGGGTGGAGGGAACTTTAGTCACGTACATTAAGCAGTTAATTCCCTCAGATCATGGCATGGGGCATACCCTAGGGATGTACACTCTGTATGTTAAAACCTAGAAAAACACTAACAACACACTTGATGTTGTGAAGGTTTGAGTGAGAATGGCCCACACAGACTCATATCGTTGAATTCTTGGTTCCCAGTTGGTTGAACTGTTTGGGAAGGATTAAGAGGTATGGCCTTGTGTGTCACTGTGGATAGACTTTGAGGTTTCAATAGGTTTGTGCCATTCCTAGTGCACACTCTGTGTTTCCTGTTTGTGGTTTGAGATGTGAGCTCTCAACTGTTCCTGCCACTGTGCTTTGACTCTGCCAGCATGGGCTCTAAACCTCTGAAGCTATAAGCTCAAAATGAACACTATCTTCTATAGGTTGCTTTGGTCATTGTGTTTTTTTACAGCAATAGAAAATTAACTAATATACGACTCAAAAGAGTTTCTTAGTGGATATGTAGATGAAATAATTACATTATACAGACTGAAAGTGCCATGGTGGAAATGCTCTCTAGAATGTCCTTTTCCCTGCCACCTCTTCCTGTGCCCAGAGTGATTACATACAGTTTACCAGCTTCCTATGTGCAAGTAGACAATCAGAAGAGCATGTATCTCTGTGGATGGTTGAGTTGAGAACCATGTAATAGAGCAAGGGGACCATTGGAAAATATCACTTGGGAGTGACACTGGAAGATTTCGAAGGTACAGAGTCAATTATCCAGAGCTCTCATGATGAATACACTGGCAACTGCCCTTGCTTCTAGGGCCTCTCCACACCATTTTTAAAAGTTGTTCCTTTACTTTAGATCATACTGAATATCCTTTGCAACTTCTGTTTAACTACAGAACATTTGGAACCATTAAGGTACGGAAAAGGAAAGTTTGTTTTCTTAAAGCTGTCCTGAAGGTCCTACTCCAAAGACTTATCCCTTTCCAAAGTACAAGCTTGTGCATGTGCCTCTGTGGACTAGAAGACTAGAGGGTAATGCTTATCCAGGATTTCCCTTCTATTCTTGCCAATGAAGGGTTTTAGGGTATGGAACTGAAATGTTGCCTTAGCGAATGATCAGGGCACTCAGATGGTTCTCCCCAGGTTTTGGTTCCAGTATTTGCATGTTTCTTATTATGGTCCTAGCTGGGTGTAAGACTAGGGAGACGCAGTATTGGGAATGTTGTCTAACAAAAGAATTGGAGGCTTAACAGATGATATCAACTCCTCGGGGGCACAGAAAATCACAATTGTGGGTGATTTGTCTTAACAGGTGCATTGACATTGTTTACTAACTGTGATTACTTCATTCTAGCATGACTTCAATGATATCCTAATATTGTTTCCTACCTTCACAAAATCATACTTTTCTAGGCACCCATAAAATCCACAGCATTCCAAGGCCAACCCATTGAAGATCTCTGGCTTACTTGGTTTCACAGAGGCCAGAACTGGAACAGGTCATTGTCAGGTCTGGGACTCAGCATGTAAGAGATTTATTTCTGGGAGATTTAATTTACATTCTTTATTTCTTTATATTAAATGTCAAAAGTTTTTATGCTTAGGAGAAATTTTTAGAAGAGAAAGTCAAAACTGTACTCTGAAAGTGAATGGCTACTGGTTATTAGAACAAACGAATACAAACAACAAAAACAATTCTAGGTTCTGTTTGTTGTTATTTATTCAGAGAGGCCACTTGTCAATAAAAATCCTTGTTTGTCAAGGATTTGAATTCCTATGTCTCACTCATTATCAGAATGACCTCAGGAAAGCTACTCAATTACTTCAAGTGTTTGGGTCTCTATTCCCTCCCCTATAAGGGAAATGACATTCTCTACCTCTCAGGGTTATTGTGAAAGTTAACTCCAGGATATGTTGCAGATAGCTCCCCAGGTTAAGTTTGCCTTGACATTTTGCTTGATGTTTTAGAATGTATACGTGTTTGTTTTAGCACATCAGTAGCCCAACAATTAACCTCTGAGTTCCTTCCATTTTTGTTTGTTTGTTTGTTTGTTTACAATAACAGTTTTATGCTGTGGATATTGCTCTATATAAATAAAACACTGATGGCCAGTGACCAGGCAGGAAGTAGGTTGCCAGGCAGGAAGTAGGTGGGACAAGGAGAGAGGAGAATTCTGGGAAGCGGAAGGCTGAGGAGGGAGACACTGCAGCCACCACCAGGACAAGCAGCATGTAAAGACTCTGGTAAGCCACCAGCCACGTGGCAAGGTATAGATTTATAAAAATGGGTTAATTTAAGATAAAAGAACAGTTAGCAAGAAGCCTGTCACGGCCATACAGTTTATAAGTGATATAAGCGTCTGAGTGATTATTTTATAAGTGGATTGTGGGACTGCGGGGCTTGGGAAACCTGGAGAGAAGCCCTCCAGCAACAGTTTTCTTTCCTGAGATCAGAGATATTGCCAGGCTTTATTTTATACATTTGCAGGCTTAATCCATGTGTAATTGCATTTGCTGAAGACTGAGCAAAAGGCAATTTTCATATATATGTTTTTTTCATCTGTTTGAGGCATACATCAATTCATTGATTTTTGTCCTGTTGCTGGTAAATACTGCTATAATTATTATAATTATATTTTATACTTCAAGCTTTGATTTTGTCTTCTAGATCTGTTAAGAAAACCGAGGCCTGCGAGCTATGGCACAGACGACTATCCACTAGATAGGATGCTTCTTTAAGTCTGTATATCTGAAAAGGCTGGTAGCACACACCTGCTACCCAGCACTTAGGAGGCTGACATGGAAGAACTCTAAAGTCAATGTTACTTGAGACTACCTAGATCTTGTCTCAAAACAACAAAAGAGACATAAAAGAATACTGAATTATTGATTGAATATTTACTTTGAATTGAATATGTAGTAAGGAACTACATTTTCCAAAAGCTGTTGTATCTAAGTGGGGGCCAGTGGAATGGGGACAGAAGCGATAAGAACCTTCTCCATATCCAGTTCTTAAAATCACCACCTTTTCTTCTCCCCATTTTCCATGGGAGGATGATGCTCAGCAAGATGTAAAGGGGATTTAATGAGGGTGCTCAAGTACAGGAATCAACATTTTAATATGTACCTAGTTTTTGTTCCATATGAGGGGCCTTTACACCCAATTGCAGCAGAAAAATTCATACATAAAACTACAGCCTGTCACAAACACTTTTTTTTTATTGAGTATGACTGAAAATGTATTATCTCAGCTTTACAATGGATGGACAATATTATTATTTGAATTTCTATGTTCAAGGAGAATAAAGAAGATTTCACACGGCTATTGTACCATAGCAAAAACAAAAACAGATTTCAACTTGTAAATCAAAATACAAGGGATGTATAATGGAAACCATAAACAAGTCATTTAACTGAGGAAAATGAAATAAATTGTTTTAAAGACCATGAGCCCGATCTTCTGGGTGTTCAGTCAGAAGCCATGAGCTCTGCAAATGAGGCTATGGTACTCACTGCACAAACTGAGCTGATTCAGCAGATGTAGTGAAGTTATAATCTGTCATGTTCAGATGGACAGCCTGACTTCATAGTCATAAACAGAATTATGCCTAACAGCCCAAGGCTAACACCACAAACAATGAAACACAACATTATGAGTCCATAGAACAAGACTGAGAATACTAATAATTATTTCCACTGTGGCTGGCCATAAATAAGATTATTAGACATCAGCAAGGATAAAAACCTTCATTTTGGAAGACATCTTAGATCTGAGGGCATTCACAGGGTGGCAGAAAAAAATAAGAAACCATGCTGAATACTAATATGAATCAGGGCTGTTCACAGACAAAACACTCTTTTACAACAAGAATCAAACCATGGAGCTCTTTACATTTTTACATAAACATATAGTCATATATATTATTGATGAATGAAATTCTTCAGTAATTCAGGGTACATCTAAGTTGCTATTGTGTTGAGAAACAATGTTCAAGCCATCTTTGTTTCTAGGAACAGAATTTTGAAATGTTAGATATTGACATTGCTGAGGAGCAAACCATCGCAGACACTCAAATGAGGAATCATGGATGCAGGATCTTGAAAGTGAATAGGACTCTGGGGCACATGGAGTAAAGCTGACATTCATTACCTGTTAAGATTTCTCAGCTGCTATTATTGATTTTATTTACATTTGCTACTATTCCTCAGAGAAGCTAAACAAACTACTTGTTGAGACAAATGCAAGGCTGACTGCTTTATTTTGTGAAGTGGGAAACAAAGCCCCTGGCTCCCCATGCCATTACTCTTGGGTTTCACTAAAGTGTTTGCATTTATCAAGTAAATTTTCTAATGCTAATATTTGTCTACATGAATCCACCCTACTTCTCACATTTGCAGGTGGTTCTTCATTTCTTTAAATATTTGACAGCCAAATAAATTGTACTTGAGCCCTCCTAAAATCAAATGTGTGCTAACTCAACTGAGGGGTGTAATACAGTCAATGGGAACACATTCTCTAGAGCAAGACAACGTAGATTCAAAGCAAGTCTCCAGTGAAAGATGCAATTTAAATAATGTAGGCAGGTTGTTTTTCCTTTCTAGATCTCTGTTTTACACCTGGGAAATGGGACACTGATTTTCCTCATAATGTCATCTTCCTTTAGAACTGCCCTGAGACTTAGATTACTCAAATGTACTACAGGACATGGACCCTAAAAGAGCACAAAAAAGTGTTTGGATGGGGCTGGAGAGATGGCTTAGGGGCTGGAGAGATGGCTCAGTCGTTGAGAGCATAGACTGCTTTTCCAGAGGTCCTGCTTTAGAACTGCCCTGAGACTTAGATTACTCAAATGTACTACAGGACATGGACCCTAAAAGAGCACAAAAAAAGTGTTTGGATGGGGGCTGGAGAGATGGCTTAGGGGCTGGAGAGATGGCTCAGTCGTTGAGAGCATAGACTGCTTTTCCAGAGGTCCTGAGCTCAGTTCCCAGCAACCATATGGTGGCTCAGAACCATCAATAGTAAAAAAGAAAAAGAAAAAAAAAACACAGTAGGACACTGCTTCCTCTTCTTTGCTGTTCTGTGAAGAATCAGCTCATCATTAGTTTGGATGGATGGAGATACTATGAAAGCATATCCTCGATGAGAACTTAATGATTAAATTGGTTTGGGTTAAACACTGAGGGAAACAGAGGAAAGTAGAGACACACTTACTCACCTGAAATCAGAGCACATGTGAGAGATTATTAGGCTGTCATTACACATTACACTGTGGTTTCTAGTTTCAGTAAGACTTGCCAAAAGAAATGTCAGTGGAAAACTTGATAAATGATTTTATGTTGACCACTTCAAACCCACACTAATTGCACAATCAGTAATGCAGTGTATGGGTGAGTAATGTGTGTGTGTGTGTGTGTGTGTGTGTGTGTGTGTGTGTGTGTGTTTGAAAAAATCATAAAAATCAAAGTATGAGGAAAATTTAACTGGTTACTTGTATTGGTTCTGAGGAGTTAAGACTCTGAGACATCTTGTCAACACCAGATTCGATGAATGTTTTCAAATTGACTCCGAAGAAGGCTGTGGGTAGATTTCTTCATAAGGGAATACGAAGGACAGGAGTCCTCAGGTGAAGATTACAGCTAAAAACATGACATACCACTGGCCCCATTAGGGAGTGGCTGGATGTCCAGCTGTCACTGCCTGTCTGCTGGTCACTAATAGGCTAGATGTCTACCAGACTAGACAAAATGACAACAAGGTCAGTTCATCATGAACAGACTCTGCTATTGAGATTTCATTAAAATTTTTTTTTTCTATTCTAATGGATTCTTGTAGGAAGACACCAATCAGCCTTCCCTAGAGAAGTTTATGGGGTAATACATTCTTGAATCACACATAAGAAATCAGTAGAATTAGGGTTGTTTGTTTGTTGTTTCACTAGAGGATTTCCAAGCACTTGGAACAGTAATATGCTAATATATTTTAGATTTACACGCAAGATACTATTCAGAATTTTTAAAGCTTACCTGCCTATATACCCCCTCCCCATTTTGTGCTACCCCTTGCAGATATATTGTAATAAAATCTTACATAGAAATCACATTTAAAAGCCATGCCTGCCAGTACATGCCTGTAATCCAGCACTCAGGAGGAAGAGGCAGGTGAATGAAAGTTCAAGTCAAGCCTGTGCTACAGAACCATATTTATGGGTATTGATATTATTTTTATTTATTATTTTATTAAAAACAATATCAATAAAAATTGATGATTTCTTATTGATATTGCTGTTTCAGAAATGAATGATGGTGGGAGTCTGGATAGGAAATGAGATCCCAAGACTAGAATCATGGCTGGTGTGACCCAGTTTGTGCAGGTTCTGCCATGATGAGAACATGCTGTCTGCAAATGGGGTCACAGAGGTCCATCCTCGCAGGAAGCCTTCACAGATGGCCTCATAATAGCATTCAAGTACTTCATTCTTTGTTATTGACTGAAATTATCATTTCTTGTTCTTCCTCAGTATCCAGAGCAATCTAGGGACCTGCAAAAGGGAAATTGTTCTCATTGCAGAAAATGTGGGTTTTCTTTTAATTCATTCATCCATCCTCTAATCATAAAAAAGTTGCTGGATGCCAGGCCCTGTACTAGTGTAGAGGTCCAACTACAGTGAAAACATGGCCCTTATCTCATGTCTTGTTGTTGTCAGTTGACTATATTCTTACCTGCAATTGTCTCCTTGGCAAGACCTCCTCGTCTGTGGAAACCAGTTCAACTTGCCTCTCTTCTCAGAGATCTTCTACATGTAGAACAGTAGCTTCTTCCTGCTTCAGCTCATATCACCTGAAAGCTTTGTTCCAAAGGGCTTCCTGGTCCAGACAAATCTATAATGTGTATAGCCCCAGATCCAAAGGATGAGTTGTTGCCCAGCCAACAGAATGAAGGTATTGGGATGCATTGTATTAATGTTTCTCATGTTATTCCCACTACTAATTCAGTGGAAAAGTTAATTATACACTGAATGACAGAACATGGGCTGCATTACTGTCTGGAAATTCCAAGTCAAACAATTGTGCATCAAAAGCATTTACAAAAAAATTGTATCTCTACTGAATATTCTGTTTCTCAGTATCACTGAGATAACAACTGCTTATATCACATTTACATTCTGTGTGCCATAATGAGTAATGCATACCTCTTCTAAAATAGGCAAGAGTACATGCACATGTCATCTGTACATCTTCTATCAAGGACTTGAACTCCATAGTATTTTGTATCTCTGGGGCTCTAGAATTAATTACCATGGATAACAATAAATGTCTTTATATATGTAAGTATGAATATGTACCTATACATATATATATATATGCAACATTACTGAGTTATACACAATTATAAAATATGCTTATGTGTACATGTTTGTAAATAGAGAAATCATCAAATCAGTAACCAAATACAAACTGAACAAAACCTTTTGCTAAACCTGATTTTGTATTCCAGTAGTACCAAACACTTATTTCAAACATACAATAAGATTTACTAAAAATAAAAAGGAATGATTCTCACTAGCAGGACACAGAAGGAAATTACACTCCCACTAGAGGTGAGATCATCCTAGCACAGGCTAGGTGGGGAAAGGAAGAGGTGTATGTGGGAAAGAAGTAAGATTTGAGTCTTACAAAACACAAATTCAAAATACTTGCAGGCTTATTTTCTGTGAAAACTAAACTTAATATACTTGAAAGCAGGTCAGCATGTGTAAGAGCTGAGCCCCTCAGAGGTAGGTGGGCTGACTACTCACCTCATATTTAGTTCCTGATTGACAGATGGCAGCACAGATTGATGAGGGAAACAGGAAGTCAAGAATTCTTATAGACATGTCAGCTGTATACCTTATAGTGAACCAGTGAGGGTTTCTTTCCCCACTGTTTTCTAACGTCTCAGATCCTAGCTCTTCTTAAGGGAGGGACTACTGACAACAAAGACTTAGAAACTATCTGTATTAGTTACGTCTCTGCTGCTCTGATAAAGCACCATGATCAAGGAAACTCAAAGAAGGAATAGTTTGTTTGGATCTACAGAGCCAGAGGGGTAGGAGTTCATGCTGCATACCTGATAGCAAGGTGTGGTCATGGCAGATAGAAGAAGAAGTCATGAAATCACATCTCAGTCCCAAACACAAAGTTCAAATGCCAGAGACTAGACATTTCTCATTCAAATGCTCCACCCATTTGTAGGAAAATCTCCAAAAGAGCATGATGTATATTTCACTGGCCAAATTTCAAAACTAGTTCCAATAGGAGACTGTGATTATAAAAAAGGTGATCCCTCCTCAGACACTGCCTGGGATCTTTGTACAGATTTATATATGTGGGAGGCACAGATTTCTCAGTGAAATTCATTTGGGTACCAAATCACCTCGTAATGCTTCTTCCATTTGGGACTGAAAGGATTGCTCTCAAAAGCATACATCATTGCTTCCTGCAATTAGCTTTGGCTTGTGAGCAATTAGCACTTAAAATGCACACAAAATTGTATCTATTAAAAAGAAGTTCATGAAGAGTGATGTGTAGCCCGTTGTGATTACATTAGGTAACATGAATACCAGTCATTTGTATTGAGCACAGACAAAGGTTTTAGCGACTTCCCTTACTTATGAAACAAATTCTCCATCCACTACAGCACCACTTGTAGAGGAATCTTATGCTCTTCTTAAACAACATTCCTGAATATTTTCAAAGTTTAATAAAAGTTTTCGAGATTTTCATCCTTGCAAAACAAAGAGCAAAGCAATATGTTTTTTAATCACATAGAATACAAAGATGACACATAGAGTTGTGTGACCTACACATGTATCTGGAATGGAGTGATGAACAGAAAAATAAATGTGTGTGAAATTGTCACACATACCAACTGAGTAAAGCGGGACTGAAAATGCAGCTAGACTGTTAGGCTCGATCTCTGCATTAATTAACTCACCATTCATTCATTGTAGTGATGATTATTAGACACCCGTTTTGGGCCAACACCACACAAGTTTAAAACCCGTGGGTTTTGCCCCCTGGGAAGGAGGATCTTCATTCTGACAGTAAGAAAGATGCCTTGGTAGATAATTGGAGTTCAGTTGAGTAAATGTTAAAGTAGAATTATTAATAAAGAGCATTAGAGAGCAGGGAAGGAAGTGGCCATCAGCCTGGGATGCAGAGGGCATTTTCTCAGAGGTGCTGACATTAAGCTGGGTCATGAACAAATGAAAAGGAGGCAGCCAGGGGAAGAGAGTGACCTCACACCATGAATACAAAAGCAGCATTACAACTGGGAGCATGGCATTAGGAACCTGGATAATTAGAGCACGGATATTAATTCCAGTTTAATTGGAATTACCTGAAGATGCATTGAGTTGGTTGAGGCCAGATAGTAAAGTAGCTGAAATATAAATCTAAGAATGAGTCAGTTCTGCACTCAGTAGAAACCTTTGCCCAGGGTATTAGGACTTCTTACTCCCCATGTTGGAGGACATCTGGGGAACAATGAACCAGTGAAACATGTTACAAAAGGTGAAAGGTGAAGTTGTTATGGGGTCTTCAGCTTTAAAGCTGTGGCCTCAGCAGCTGGCTCTTCCACCTACCCTGATTTGCTAATTAAAAAACAAACAGTGGTGGAAAACAGAGAAAGGTGTGTATTCACTATGGCTTTATTGGGAAGACTGACAAACAGATCCTGTGATGCTCAAGTCCATTTACAGTGTACTTACATGAGTTTCAATTTGGGAGGAGGGCATAAACTTGTATAGTTAAATAATCTTGGTCAAGCTATGGCCTTGCCTACCATTGACTCACCATTATCTCAGTTCTAGTCTATCATGCATGGTGGTCAAACAAAGGGTTAACTTGTTAATCTGTTCGTTGTGTGATGTGCAGCTTTGCACTCATGGAAAATTGTTTTCATCTGGGGGATAATCTTTCCTAGTTTCTTTTCTTTCTTGAACCTAAGGTGACCGAAGAGGAATGATTTAGGATAATAAAACACATCTCTGTGACTTCATCCAAAGTATATGCATGAAATGAAGGCAGAGACCTCAGGCTTTCATCCTTCTTCTAGTTACTTTAGGGGACCAAGTAAGGAACCAAGGCTCTTTAGCAAAAGTGGCCTCTAAGTGCCCATTTCAATCTGGGTAGAAGAAAGGAACAGTTCTATCAGTCATACATCTAGGGTCCAGATTCAGTGAGACTTGGAGCTTGAATCCTACTTCAACAAGGAGGAGAAACAAATGCAAAACATGTTCTGCACTTTTAACTGCAGAAACTCTCCATATCTGAATGATGATGTCAATGCGCTGGCCAGGAAGGATGGCAGGACGAAGACACAATGAGAAAACAGTTCCATTACAGATATAATAGCTTCTCTAAAATGGAATGTCCTTTGTTTCCATCATTACATGAGTCTAGCATTGAAACTAACACACTGTCATTGAGCCAAATGCAGAACAATCTTTTGTTTGCCCACAGAAGACAAAAACATCAGTGTGATAAATAACCGTAGGTATGCCTTTATGAGGAATGCAGAACTGAAGTGTCCTGGTCTCCTACCACTTCTTTCAAACATGTAGTCCTTAAGATCCTTGGGCTGGCCATCCCTGGGCAACATTCCTGTATATATTTAGAAGACAGTACTATAACTGACAAGTCATTTATCAATCCAGTTCAAATGATGGGAATCAATTTTGTAACTGTGGCAGTATGGACAATGAGATACAGAAAGCACCCAGGGACAACTCTGCCAAAAAGCACTCCAGGAAAATTAGGTACTTTCCTCACAAATATTGTCCCAGCCTTCCCAGCACTTACTGCATCTTACAAGATCAAGATCGGTCCTTTTGCAAGTCTTTTTTTTGTGATTTTCCATTAAGTAATTTTACAGAGAATCTGACAATAAGATCATTCAAGGATTTGACCTGGCACATTTCTTTTGTTTCTTTTCTTTTTCTTTGTTTAATCTTCAGAAGAAAAACCAGACTGAAATATTTGCAAATATGGGTGATTTTTCCATTGTTTTCATGTATTTAGAACACAGTGTTTCCAACAGGAGCTTATCTTTCCATGTTCTGGGCATACTTTATGGCATTTACAGCTATCTCTCCTTCAGCCCAGGCAACCTTCCCAGTACTTACACATACCATGCTTTCCCAATGGTCTTGTCCAGTCCTTTGTGACCTAAAGTCTCCCTCTTTTGAGCATTACAATAAAAAAAAATCATATTAGATATCCAGACCTGATCATAAAATTTCATCTTATGTTTATCAAGCTGAAAATTCCTCCTATCATTATTAGCTGCGCTCCCTCATTCACAGATGTCAAGTATAGAAACCTGCTTTTAGCATTATTTTCTGGGAAATCCTTTATTTGTAGACTAATGGTTTATGACCTCCATTCACACGCCATATATATAAATGGAATCCACACTATACTATGATAGAATCAATTTCTTTCCTTGAAATTACCCAAATATTCTTGTAGTAGCTCTGATTTCATTTTCTACGGAAAAATAACCAGTGTCCCAATAAAAATATCACTTTTGAAAGTCTACAGAATTGCTCCAGGATTTAAATCTAGCTAAAGAATATTAATTGTTAACCTGTCTTGCCTTAGGAAATTCACAAATTTTTAAGCACAAAGAGATCTGTTACCCATTTATAGGACCCGAAGTTGTATTCCTTTCTTGGAAGAAATCCAGAGTATGGGTCTGTTTTCCAAATTTAAGCTGAGTCAGCAAGCAAATTATGACAGTCAGCAATGACCACAGTAAAATAAGGAACTGCCACTTGAATCACTGTTGAAACTTAAAGTATGTTTGCCACAGAGGCATGATCATTAGAAGAAGGCAACAGGGAAAGACCATGCACTTCCTGTAGGCTAATCTGCAGTGCCCCAAGTATAAATTGTATGAATGTGCATTCATGAATTGCAACGATGTGCCCATGGCTTACCCCATGGCAGCAGTCTCCCAGCCGACAAGTTAGTCAACTGCATCAGTTCAAAGTTCATATGATCAGGAGAATAGTGCCACCACTATACAGCCCTCTAGCTGATTGACAAGCCAGGTGACAAAGGTATTGCCTACCTAAAATTTCTTTTGGAATCCCAATTATATTAAGATCATCTTTGACCTCTGAGATACAAAAATTATACAAATAAACCAAAAACAAAATAGAAAATGAAATTAAGGTCTATAATTAATGAAGCAAACTTCCAAAGTATATCACACACACACACACACACACACACACACACACACACACACACACACACACACAAAGAATAGAACAGGAGAATGTTTATAGAGGCTGATTGTTGAGAAAAGTCAGAAAAGCCAACATCGGTATTAATCATGATAAATGAGATTTAACTAAGTATACAAACGATTTCTGAACACTATTTAAATAGTTTTCATTTATTTCTTTCCTTTTTTTGTGTTTTTTTCGAGACAAGGTTTCTCTGTGTAGCTTTGTGCGTTTCCTGGAACTCACTCTGTAGCCCAGGCTGGCTTTAAACTCACAGAGATCTGCCTGGCTCTGCCTCCAGAGTGCTGGGATTAAAGGCATGTGCCACCATTGCCCAGCTTATTTATTTCTTTATGGGTGGTGTACGTCACTTTGCACAAATCTGTAAAGGTCAAAGAACATTGTGTGGGAATTGGTTCTCTCCTGTCACCATGTGAGTCCTAGGAACACATTGTCAGGCACAGCAGCAAGCCCTACTTACTAAGCCACCTTTCTGGCCCATGGGACCTATTTAAAATGAGCAAATTGAACACTCCAATGATCAAGGCAAAGTTGGGAGAGACAAACTGCTATTTTATCATGACCTGAGGCCTAAATGGTTTTCCAGATTATATAAACTGCTAACCTTAGAATAGGAGCTTAAACTAGAACATAAATAAATAATATCAAACATCTGAACGAATGATATGCAATGTTCTGAAATACTTTATGAAACTTAAATCAGAACAAACAAAAGCAACAATAAAGATTGCTAGATAAATATAATAAACAGAATATAGAAAAATATGCCAACATACATGAACACAAAATTCCATGTAAAACCTTATAGGGAAATACTAAGAATAAATACTATAAAGTCTGGTAACATATAAAACAAATTCAATGTGAACCACCAATAAAAATTGGTTTTGGTAAAATTAAGTTACTTGATCAAACAGATTAAATAAAACTTAAGAACGTTATTTTCAATTATTATTTTAAAATGTTCTAAGAATTTTAATTAAATTAGATAAGAAATTATATAATGTATCCATATCCCTTGAAAACAGAAAAAATAAATTATATAAGCATATGGTTACATACTATATAAACATATTAAATACTTAGAATAACCTAGGCACTACCAAATCATTTTGAAATCCTAAGAGGGTTTGAGCATATACAACTCCAAATATATGTGAGAAATTTTCATTTATACTAGTGATCCAGCCTTCAAAAGCATAAGGTATAAGAAATTCAATAAAGTGCTGAAAGGCATAATTTTTCTTTTTCAGTGCTGGGGATGAAGCCTTATATATGTTAGGCAATTGCTCAACCTCTGACTTATACAGCCCCAGGCCCATAAGACATAATTAAAAATCAACAAAATGTAGAAATGATCACACATAAAACATAAGAAAAGAGATATTTTATGACATAATACTATATATTGTTACTTTTTCAAATTAATATTTCACCATAATGCAATTTCAAACAAAATCTTACTGTAACATGTAACAAATTAGGCAAATGAGTTCTGTGATATAGCTGAAACACATATTTGACAGTGAGCAATAAATATTTAAGAATGAAGACAGACAAGTGATAACCTTTTTTAATTTTAGAACATTATAAAATTACTAAAATCATAGGATTGGAAGATAAGCCTTAAGTACCTCATAAATAAAAATATATATTAAAACTCACTGTAAAATTTTTAAAAATCAATAGTTCAACTCAATGAGATACAGTATTTATGTTTAATAAATGGTGTTGGTAAAATTTACTATATAGCCAATATTTTTTAAAGCTGGATCCTTACCACAGATATGTAGCAAAGAACATTTCAATGACAGTAGACAATTTTGCTTTAAAATAATATTATCAAAGATGTGAAAAATAAACAGATATATTGATGTAAGTCATGGCTGAGAGCTGAGAAATCACTGACTATACCATCTTTTCAGCACTTCTACAATTTTGTTGAAAGCTAAGAAACTACGTGATCATGAATGATCATAGACTATAAGTGGATAAAGAAGAAGAGGGCAGATGCAGTCGCACTGCCAATCAAAAGTGTGGAAAGCAGCACCTTCCTTTCAGAAACTTATGTGTTAGTTTCAAGAAAATGACAAGCCATCAGCATCACATTTGAATAAATGGCTAAGAGGAGACAAGTCAAGAACTTTTTGGTGTGTGTTTCACTACTTGATGGTATGTGTCTGTCCCATAACTAGGTTGACCAAACTAAATGGCCTGTCCATCTCCAGGGCTAGAAGAACCAGAATATACACCTCTCTGTGGTTTGATTTTATCTTATGAATCTATATATCCAATCTCAAGTGAGGTGACAGCCTTATTTTCCGAACTGTGAAAGTGATGAAGAGTGAGTTTGACCTGCAAATGAATCCATGTGAATGCATTTCTACTCACAGAAGGAACTCACTGATTTATTAGGTTAAAAAAAAAAGAAGTTGCAGAGTAATGTGTAGTACCTGTGGCCTCTTTCTAAGAATTTCCCTTATTATATATACTTTTGGGAAAAAAGACAGAAAACTATGGTATGCTACCATTTTTTTAAAGCTTGTTTTGAGCTCGGCATGGTGGCATGCATCTATAATCAATCTTAGCTCTCAGGAGCCTGGGGCAGGGGGATTGCTAATGCAAGGCCTGGCTGGGCAACATAATGAGACCATGTATCAAAACTTGAAGCATATTCTGATAATTGTTTTCAGAAAATTTAACTGTAAGTAAGCCAGAAATCAATTCTTTTTCATAAATCTAACTTCCAGACTGGGACAAGGCAATTAAAACTTGGAGTGCCTTCCAAAATAATGGAGTAAAGACATCTAAAAAAACTTAATCCTCCATGGAAGACATGAGACCATGGCAAATAAGTGTCAATATTCACTTTTTCACACTCTGGAGTTTTGCTGAAGGGTTGTTAATATGCTAGCATATTATTCCAGAAAAGTTCCTAATAGCATGTTCCTAAGAGCAATGAGCTTTCCTGTGTTTGTTGTTTCTCTCTCCTTAGCATAATACAGGAACACCTGTAGCCATCACACTTTGGCAGCTCTTCCAGAACTAAGCAGATAATGCAAGGGTCACTACCTGAACTCTGACCTTTCCTCACAGAAGAACTCCATTCATATAACTTACAGTACATGTAGTGAGAATGTATTCACAGGGAACTATTAGAGGTAGATGTTCAAATCACGACTTTTGAGTATGGTGTCACGAGTCACAGCAAATGCCCCAGCAGTTAGCCAAAAAAAGAGCTTAAATGGGACAAAAACAGTGAACTTTGATAGATCTGATGTATTCTTGAGGACCTTAAGAGTTGTGTACAGGTATATGGGAATACCCTGCAACGACCTTAGAAAGCTTATTTCCTAATCAGGCTAGCTTTGAGATATCCACGGATCAGATACAGTTGAAAAAGAACCAAAAACAACATGTATCCCTCCCAACAAAAAGACAGAATCTATTGGCAAAAGGTTGGAATCATGTTGGTTCAGGAATAAAAATTACAATACAGTACAATACAATGCAATGCCATACAACACAATAATGATCTACTAATTAGCCTCAAAGAAATCCCAAGAGAAACTTCAATAAAAATCTGTAATAAGAGTACATATTATACTGTCCAGAATTAGATTATGAAAACTACTAACTACTACTACTACTACTTTAACAAAAACAAGAAGTGTAACAAGATGGTCAATGGAATTAGCATATTACATTACTGAAAGTATTTGTTTTAAAAAAAAAAGATATAAAACAAAATGAGAAAGTATGACATAAAAAAAACCATCCTTAGCAATGGTTTAACTTATAATTGATTTCTAGGTTTTCTGAAGTTGTTTACATGATACACATTCAGTAGAGCATATCATTTAGAATTTGAAATTTGATCCTTTCACAGGCTAGCAATATGCAGTATAATATTCTCCTCTAAGGCTGAACAGCAAAAGAAAATGGCAGCTTCCATTTAGCTCTTGGAACAAAGAGTGCATGGTGTGAAACTCTACCTAAGTCTGTAAGTTTGGTGTTGTAGAGATGTAGTTAGAATGTGAAATGTCCTCCATTGACTTATGCATTTGTATAGTTGGTACCCAGTAGGCTATGCTGTTGGGAAAGTTGTAGTAATTTTAAGAGATAGAGCCTTGGAGACAGTAGGTAACTGAGAATGAGTACAGAGCAGCAGTTCTCAACCTGTGGGTTGTAACCCCTTTGGGGGACGAACAACCTTTTCACAGAGATTGCCTGAGACCATTAGAAAACACAGAGATTTACACTAAAATGCATAAAAGTAGCAACATTACACTTATGAAGTAGCAACAAAAGTCACTTTATGGTTGCGGGTCACCACAATATGATGAACTATATGTAAGGATTGCAGCATACAGAAGGTTGAGAACTACTAGTCTAGGGGCTTTATAGTTGGACCCAAATCCACTTAACTCTCTGCTTCATGATTTCTCATACAATGTGATCAATCAGCCTGCTCTTGCTGCCACCATGCCTTTCCTGACCAATGAAATGCATTCTCTGCAACTGTAGATCAGCATAAATGTTTCCTCCCTTAAGGTTGTCAGGGTATTTCATCACAGAAACAGGAAAAGTAAATGTTACAATAGGTGAGGAGTATCAAGTCTATTTTTTAACCTATGATATTTTCAATTTACTATGGGTTTATTGAATTATAACCTCATTATTGGTCAAGGAGAACCATTCTTTCAAGTTGATTGCTGCTGGATTATGCTTTAATACATACTCTTTCCTGGAGAACGGTCAAGGTGAACTGGGAAAACACCTTGGCCTATTTCAGATGAAGTGCTCTATAGAGGTCTGCCAGGTCCAGTTAGTTTATGGGGTTCTAAGTCTTCTGTTCACCTTTATTTTCTGCCAATTATTATATGCATTATTGAAAGTAAGTGAGAATAGTCTTCAGTTCTAATTGCTGAGTTGCCTATTTTTCCTTTCAATTCTGCCATAGTTGCTTCATGAACTTCCAGGCTTTGTTGATAGGTGTAGATATAGTTATTATTGTCATGTATCTCTGACAAGGATATAGTTTTATCAGTAGAAATTTCATTCTTTTCTTGATATTTCTCCAAAACTCATAGTGAAATTCTACTACCATTGAATGTTTATTCATAGTATTATGATGAAGGAGTGATGAAGGGCTCTGCATTCATAAAGGAATTAATGATGTTATTGCTAGAGTGAGTTTGTTACTACAGGAGTGTATTCCAGTTTGCTAGGACATTTGCCTAAGGCCCTGGGTTCCATCTCCAGCACTGTAAAACACACACACACACACACACACACACACACACACACACACACACAGAGAGAGAGAGAGAGAGAGAGAGAGAGAGAGAGAGAGAGAGAGAGAGAGAATTCTGAAATTTCCAGTCTCTAGAACCATAGCCAAATACATCTTACCCAGTCTAGGAGAATCTATTATAACAGCAGAAAATGATCTAAGACTTGAGGAACAATTTTTTTTCTTAAAAAAAGTTTTAACATATTAATATGTTGTTTTGTATTTCCCTAGACTTAAAATTACTTCATTTTAAATGACTTAGTTCGGATTAGCAGTAATTTTGCAAAAAAGTTCAACTCTCCTCCTCCTTTGTGTTATTGTTGTGTTACATACATAGCATACATATACATTTTAAGCTTCAATTACATTTTGCATGGTGGAATGGTGGACTTATTATTAGAAAACCAGTAATGAGACAAATGCATCCTCCCACACAAAAATTGATATAATATGTATTTTTAATTTGTCTGTTTGTGTATATACATGCACTGAAGTTCCAATTTACTATTTGTTTTTTAGGTTGAAGGGTTTATTTATTTGTTGAAAATACTTCTTACTCTAGGTTGGGAGAATAAAGCAAAAGACCCCAAGTTGGAAGCCAGCTAGGGATACATGGACAGATTCTGTCTCAAAAGAATAAAACCTAGACTGAACCTCCTGTTCTTCAAAAATCAGCAATAAAACTCCAGTTTTATTAATGAAGCTTGGCTAGCAAGGTCATCATAGCTTTTACTTCAAAATGTCTTCATCATTTGTCTCCCCTGCCTCCACATCATTGCTAGACATCTATGCCCTGTGCACTTAGCAGTGCTAGCCACTCTAGTGGCTGGCTACACTGCTAGTCTTTTCCTTAATTTGTAAATGATTGGTCATGTGAATATATTCAGAATGTTTAACAGACTCTCATTTTTTTTTTTTGTCACTTTGAATATGCCATTCCGCTGCCTTGTGAACTCATTGGGCTTTCATGATGAATTATGTGTAAACTTCTGTGTACAGGAAGAGCCATTTTTCCTCATTGCATCAGTCTTTGTGTTCGACAGCTCCATTACTCAACACTGAGGTATAAATCTCTTCGAATTTACTCTGCTTGAAATTCTCTGAATTTCTGTAATTATAGGCTATAATCTTTCATGGAATTTAGAAGATTATCATCATCTCAAATATTATTTTCTGCTCCATTTTTTGTCTCTACTGTTATAGGACCCCCCCCTCCTTATGCCCATTAGTGTGTTTTGTGATGTCCTATGCACCTCTGAGGTACTTTACTCTTTTATCTTTCTATCTTCAGACAAGATAATTATTAGTGGATCTGTTGTTGAGCTCACCAGTTCTTTCCACTGACAGTTCAGATTAGTTCCTGTTTCTTTTTGTGAAATTTTCATTTCCATTGTTTGTAAATTTCAGTTATACTTTAATCCATATTTTTATATTATTTCCTTTCTATAATTTATATACCACTATTCATGTTTTCACTTTGGACAAATCTTGCTAATGCTTTGCTTTATACCTTTGCCCATGGTTTCCTTTCATCCTGTGAGTATATTGATAACAGTTTATTTAAGCCCTTTGTTTAGAACATGTCATTTGTGGGCTTCCTGGAAACTATTTCAGCCCTCCTTTCTTAACATTTCTTCATATGCTTCTCAGATTGTGATGTTAATAGCCTCCAAACATTAAAAATATTGTATGGTAGGTCAGAAACGATCTGTATTGAAACCATCCCAGGTTCTAATCATAATGCAATGAATAAAGTTTAAATAAAAAAATACCAACAATGAGAGACAATTAAAGCAGAGAGTTTGTCCAGGTATAAAAGCCAGAATTAAAGAAGAGGAAGGTAGGACACACATCAGGTACAGATTGACCTTGAGAAATAAGAGACATAAGAAGAAACCAAACAAGAAGAAAAAGAAAATTACAAATATCAGAGAATAAATAAATAGAGACAATGAATAAATGTAAAATAAACAGAGAAAGTTAACAAAATCTGTTCACAAAAATATCACAAAATGAGAAACTTATTAACTAGACAGATCAATAAAACAAAATCTACAAAGTATTTATGTCAGGAATAGAAAAAAAAGCATTATTACTAACTGCAGGGAAGGTAGGGTTGAAGAAAAAGATGTTATCTTAGATGAAACAGATATTTGCCTAGAAAGACACAAATTTGAAAAACTGACTCAAGAAGAAAGGGATTATCTAAAAAAATATATAACAAGTAAGAACATTAAACCATATTTTTAAAAAAGTCTTACAAAACAAAACTCAGGCCAATGGGGCCAAGATGGATTAGTACCAGTTCTTTCCAGGTTCTTGTATGAGAAATGAGAAGGAGAGACTGGTCAATTCCTAGGCCATATTACCTTGAGAGTATACTGAAGCAAAGATATTTCAAGGGAAAACAAAACTAAGCAAAGCTATGGAGCAATAGCTCTATGTATACAACATACATACACACACAGAGATACTTCAACACACACTAAAAGACTAGCAAGCCAAATTGAGTAACATCAAGATGGGATTATATATGATAAATGTATTGCACTTATCTCATAAATGTATGGCTAATATAGCATACAAACTCAATGTAACACAACATATTAATGAAAATGTGACAAAATGATCATTTTTATAGAGGTAAGAAGACATTTGACAAAAATCCAACATCTTTTTATGATAACTTCTTCAGCAAAACAAGAAGTGACAAAACATATCAAAAGATGAAAACAAAATGATTTCACTTATAAAATTGAGACTTTAATACAACAGAAATTTCAGAATTAGTACTCAAGAAACTTAAGGTGACTGTTTAATGTGATAAGAGCTCTTAGAGAAGAACAATAAAGTGCATGCAAGGATATACAGGCACTGAAAGGAGAGAGATGGAGAGTGAAGAAAAATTCAGTTAGCCCTAATTGTCTATGGAGGACTGGTTCCAGCAGATAATCAGGGCAAAATCTAAGGAGGCTCCAGTGACTTACGTGAAATGAAGTATTGTTTGTATATAATTTATGCATATCCATATATCTTAATAATTTCTAGATTATCTATATTATCGAATATAATGGAAACTTTGTATAACTGATTATTTGTACATGAATGACAAACAGTATACATATTTAGCACTGAAAATTAATTTCAAAATATTTTTGAGCTGGTACTGGCTGAATACATAGTAAGGTGGTAGGGTGTAAGTATATGAAAATAACCTTCAAAAATAAAACTAAAAAAAAAGCTTGAAGAAATTATAAATCTCTTATTTTGAAATGAAATATTTGTAAGACAATTAAAATGAATAATCAGAATGACTGTATTTTTTTTATAAAATTAAGGATTTAGTATTTGTATGACAATAATACCCAAATTGATGTAGAGATTGGATATAATACTATCAATTCTCCATGTAGTCTTTTTATTAAAAGTATCAATAACTTGATCTTAAAGTCCATATAGAAACAAATGAACTGGAATTGTCAAAAAATCTTAAAAAGCAAACACATAGATACAGGACACATATAAAATCTGACCTTACCATTATTAAGCCATAAAAAGGAACAAGCTATTGACCCTTGCCACAGAGTGAAAGGATTTTTAAACAATGACCTACTTTAAAGACGCCAAAACCCCACACATCACATTATTCTACTTACATAAAAAGTCCAGTTTAGGTAAACATATTGGCACAAGCATTAATCAGTGGTTGTCAGGGATGAGGAACGGGTGAATGCTGGGTAAGAAGTATCTTGGGGGAATGATAGAGATTTTTCTAATCCTAAATGATGGTGATGATGGCATAATTGCTAGTATTGTAACTTTAGAGGTAATACAGTTAGAAATGGTGTGTTCCTGGTATGCAAACTGCTTCTTAGCAAACCTTGTTAAAAATAGACATAAAAATGGTTGCCACTGCAGGTTTTTGGTATGTTATTAATAGCAAATACTATTTGCCAGGGTTCTGTTTTTTTTCCTAAATATAAGATTCTAAAAACCTTGCCACTTTTTGTGAATCTTAGAACAATTAAGGTAAGTGTCAGCTCGGTGAGAGAATTGATCAATTTCATCTTAATTCCTTCCTGAAGCAAACCAAGCCCAGGAAGAATGAAGTATCACATAACAGATTTGTGCTTTCAATTTCACTTTCAATAACAATGCACAACTGTTTTGTTCACTCTCTGAAATTTAGATGCATGTGAATCTAATGTTAGCATATGAAATGTCACTTCAAGTTAATATACTAGCAAATAAAGATTGCCTAAAAGACTAAGGTGCGTTATTAATAAAAGGGCATTTTCCTATGACATTTTAAATTCAGTTACATTACATTAAACACACTGCTCACTGTGTGTGTACCTGCTTTATACATTAAAAAAACCTGTTAAAAATAAGTGAACATCTTTTCCTAGAAATTAACTCTTAGTCTATAATATATCTTATATTAAATTCTATTTGTGTTGGCAGTCTCTTAATTTGAAAATGAAAAGTAAATTTATTTATCAAAATATACCCACATGATGTTAAACAGCAAATGAAGGAATTGGGTACATCTAAGTACCAGAAAGACACAGTAGATTATTTACATATTGATTTTCTGTTCAAATGACTAAGAATCCAAATACAATTTGTACAATTCATGTGCTTCAAAGGAAGTATACATGTGGATTAAACACGACATGCTTAAAATTTGGTTGTAATTCTGCTATTTTGAAAAAAGCATAGAAAATATACACATGTAGTGAAACTGGTTGGTTTAGTAGCCCATCAAAATAGTTAAACCAGTTGTTCTCAACCTGTGGTCAAGACCCCTTTGGAGATGAAGAACCATTTCAAAAGAGTCACATATCAGATATCCTTCATCTCAGATACTTAAATTACAATTCATAACAGCAGCAAAATTACAGTAATAAAGTAGTAGCAATGAAACAATTTTATGGTTGGGGGTCGCCACAATATGAGGAGCTATATTAAAGGGTCACAGCATTAGGAAGGTGGAGGACTGCTTTAAAAAAAAACTTGTATCTAAAGGATTTCCAGGACTATGATGCTCTGGAGATCACCAATGGTGTCACTTACTCCAACCTGAAAGCAACTTGACACATGACTTCTGATACTGCTTGTGTTCTCGTAGGTGTGAGGCTGAGTGAAGCATGTTGATAATAATCCTTATTAAACACTCCAGACATACAAGGTGAACTCTTTTGTTATCAATTATATGAGCAAAATGTGCATATAAGGACCCTAACATTATAATGTTCCTTGGGGCAAATGAACTGGGACCCTACAGTCTGCAGTTGGAAAATTACCACATATTAGGTACTACATTCTGAACATCATTGCATATATTAATATGTTTCTAAGTACTCTGGGAGGTGATAAAAGCTCTTCAAGGTTTCCTAATTTGGCTTTTCACCACTCTTTTTGACATCTAGAAATTGTCTATGTTTGTAACCTTTCTTGTTTTTTCCTCAAAACACATATAGGAAGTATATTCTGATATACCACTGTCTGGTCCAGATTAGGTAAAAATAAATTCTTACTGGTTAAAGGATAAACAGAGTCCACAACACTTACGAATACATAATTACCAGATAAAGCCAAACTAAAGATAACTTGTACAAATAGTGCTGGCCTAAGGAGCCATGCATAACCTATAAATAAATGCATTCTTGAAAGCAAATGTGGCTTCTGATACCCAGCCAGCCCAATGGGTAAGGCTGTGATATGGTTGGATTCTCTCCCTCCCTGAGCATGAAGCTAATGTGACAGTAGTTGAAATGACTCACCCTGAGAGAACTTGGGTTTCCTGCAGAGGACAGCCTGCTCTTTTCTAGAAAATTTATATGTGCTCCAAAAGCAGAAGAGGGTCCTTTGAGAAGCCATACCAGTGACACAAATCAGTAATTATAGGAATTCGCCATCTGATACAGTACATCTTTGCTCTTACTAATTCAAAAAAGCAAGCACATACAGAACCAGGGAGAAGTCCAGTTTTTAATACCATCTGAACAAATAAAAATAAATGAAATAACAAAACTTCACCAAGGAGAGACAAACAAACATTTCAGAAGTGTTTGGGAAATTGAACTTTTACAAGTGGACAGACATTCAGTCATACATCTGCACAGGATGATTAAGACATTTTATATGACAGCTTTATTTTGGTAATAGAATACAACCCATAGACTTCAAATATTCCCATTTAGGCCATTTCTGAAAGCCACCAGATGGTGTGCACAGATGACTTCATTGTTACAACACCACCTTCTTGTTTTGTCTTAAGTGTTGTCATCTTGACATTGTATCTAAACTTATTTTCTCCTTCCTTAAGAGTAGTTACAAGCTCCCATCCAACACAGAAATATCAGACATACCAGGGAACCTGAAAACCATGCCACCTAGTGTCACATGGGGTTCAGAACACCAGGAGATATGACAGTAGATACAAGTGGCAAGAGTTAATATCTATTTGTTTTAGTTGCATAGGGGAGAGCTTGTAGAAATTTATTCATGGGCATGATGTGTTAGCATTGATTGTCAAGCAGACAGATTCCACAATCACCTGGAAGATGTGCTTCCAAATGCATGTGGGAGATGATTTGGATTACATTAAACATGGAGAAGACCCGTCCAGTGTGGGTAAACTATAGACATGGAGAAAGGCTCCTGAGTAGCCTGAATTCATTTGCTCCTGGTTCTTGGTTGTGGATGTGA
Organism: Peromyscus maniculatus bairdii; assembly: GCF_049852395.1. Classification (NCBI taxonomy): domain Eukaryota; kingdom Metazoa; phylum Chordata; class Mammalia; order Rodentia; family Cricetidae; genus Peromyscus; species Peromyscus maniculatus. The sequence continues at coordinate 15,249,240 of NC_134860.1, forward strand.
TGTGAGCATGTACTTCAAGGTCCTGCCACCTGATTTCCCCACCACAAGGGACTATGCTTTTGAACTGTGGGTCACCATGAATCTTTTCTTCTTTAAATTCCTTTGGTCAGAGTATTTTATCAGAGCACAGAAAAAGTTTTTAGCAGCCCAGATTTTAGATTTTTATGACATTCACTTAAAAACAATCTCTTTTATCATTGTAACTTGTTGTTGTTGTCATTCGTGGTGGTGATTGATGGTGGTGGAGTGTGTGTGTGTGTGTGTGTGTGTGTGTGTGTGTGAGAGAGAGAGAGAGAGAGAGAGAGAGAGAGAGAGAGAGAGAGAGCAAGTGTGTGTATAAATGTGGAGGTCAGTGTTTGATGTCTTCTTCAAGTATTCTACACTTAATTTTTGAGACAGGGTCTCTGTGAATATGGAGCTTGTTGAACAGGCTAGATATGTCAGCTAGCAAAACCACTGGGTCCTCTCATGTCTGCCTTTCCTGTCACTGGGATTATAGGCATATTCCACTGAGCCTTGCCTGTCTCTTTCTGTGGCTGCTGCAGTTCTGTACTCAAGTTGGAAATGCTTGTACAACTACTGAATAGTTTCCCCATCTCCAACATTCACTTCCTGACATACAGATTCATGAGTTTTCATGCATGCAGATATTCGTGTAGCCACCAGTACAAATAAGATGCTAATCAAGCCCCAAGTCCCAAGCCCCAAGTCCCAGGACATTCTTTCATGCTCATCATGTCACACTTGGACCCTCAATTCAATCACTGAAATCTCTAGGTAATTTCCAATTGCGTCTTACAGGGTGTTAGTTAGGGAATTAGAAAAAAATTTAATGTGCTTTCTTTCACAAAGAATAACGACTCTGGAGATACACCTAAGAGATATATCAATGTTGGTTTGCTAATCACAAAACATCTTCCTAAGAAGAGCTGTTTATCCATTTACTTGCTCACAGACATTTAAGTTATCTTCAGGTTTGGGCATACATGATGATAAAAATGTCACTGTGTGAATTTATATGTGAACAGAAATTCATTTCTTTAGCAACATTTCACATAAGAGCCACTTCAAGGTCATATAGTAATCTTTGTTTACCTTCATCAAAAACTAAAATGTTTTCTAAACTCACTGTACTACTTTGCATAATTTGAACTAAAGTAAATTGAACTGCAGTTCTGAAAAGAAAAAAGTATTTCTTACATAGTCTTCATGAGGTAGAAATAGTTTTTACAGCAAAAGATGAAAAGGGATATATTAAATAAATTCAGCTATGTGAATCTTAAATCCAATTTGCTTAGTTCTATGTTTCCTGGAAGATGAATATATTATAAGATAAATATTGATGAGCATAAAGATACAATTATGTGCTGAATAACCACAACAGTAGTGGGAAAATATGTTAGGCTTAATTTGAGTTATCTTTGCTTGCAACAAGAGATATCACTCAATGATTTCAATCGTGCCACAGACTCAGGAAGGCAGGATTCCTTCTGTGACTAGGACTCAATGGGAAAGAAGGCTAAGTCATTCTGGAAAACAAAGCAAGACCAAAAAACCCATGGCCAACTGTGTCTACATATTTCGACAGGGATGCAAGCTGACATGCTACTCCAGAAAGATGGTGATGAAAGATGTGTTTGTAAGTTCAGAAATTTTGAAGGACAAGAGAGAAAGGGAGTTCTTGATGACCTGCCTGGTATTGCTGTACCAAACCTTCTAAGAAGCAGTACATAAGCCAAAAGATTCATTGCTGCACACATCTGAGTCTGTTTGAGCTGCCTTCTTTCACATGCATGCAAACTGTCATCTGGCAGATGCTAAATCACAAGTCTTTACATGACAATAGAGGAAAACCTTAGAGCACTTATATGAAAGACTGGGTTGTTCACTGTATTAAACAACACAGAGATCTATTTCTTCAAACAAGAACAACTTGTCAAAAATAGAGAAGTTTGTGATGAAGGAATATGCAGTTAACCTACTGAATATACATCATAGAGAGCCCATGAGTTTCTGATCATGAGAAAACCCAATTAAGTGGAAATTTTTAACCAAACGAATTTAGTAACTTGCATGAATAGAGAAAATTTCATTTTTCTGAACATCTGTGTCAATATGTGTAATGTGGGGATGGACTTCATGGCTCTCAATTCTTGTTCTAGGGTAGTTATCAAAGAAAATTCATTGGCCAAACCCCAGGCAGTTTGGAGAATGATTTCTGTACCATTGTGCTTCAGTCATGCAAAGAAACTCTCTTCCAGTTCTTTGTCACTAAATTTTCCTTAAATTAAAAGAAAATGTAGATTTATTGTGAAATTCAGGTATTACTTAAATTAATGGATTCTCCTGTTATAAAAATTCATCATTCCATGAAACTTAGCAACACAATTCCAATACAGAAAAAAAAATAGCTGATTGTGGCTTAATTTTTACACTTGTAAATACCAGTGACAGTCTTGGTATATAGCTACATTGTCATTCAGTGTACACTGTTACAATTCATTTTGAAGTTTTGTTTGGGTTTCACAAAGATGATTTATTTGAAAATATCCTTTTCATCTGAACAAGCAGCTCAATAACTCTCTAGCAAAAGTTTGTGAAATTCTAACATTTGATTGCAATAAAAAGGAAAAGGTTTCAAGCAGAGTGTATTTTTTCCTAGCATAAACTAAAAGGTCAAGGCATGCGCAATAGAGGTGTTGTGCACACTGCCATTTCCATCATCTTCAAAACACCAATGATCCCTGTACACTAGGCAAGGATAGGTTTCTCTCCCCTCTTTCAACTTGCACAATCTAATAAACCTTTTTCTTACTCTTCCTGTGCCCACTTATTTAGGCTGCAAAGTCAGCTTTTCATCTACAATTCAATTTTTCTCCCAAGTGAGATGAACTCACAAGTTCACAGGTCATGGATAATTAGATTTAAAAGATCTCCAAAAGCCTGTTTGTTCAGAAGCATAATCAGCCCTCACCCGAGATGAAGTAAATTGCTCTTTCCTCTGAACCCACACTTCAGGCTTCCTATGCTGTGGGAGTTGGCAGTTATTTACCACAAATAGTCCTTTCCATAAAGGTGCAGCATTGCACATTTGGCCCTGAAATGTTTCAATCACTAAAATGACAAATTCTGATAGCAATTTAAAACCTTCTTTCTGATTCAAAGCCTTCACTTCAAGGTGTTCTGGTTAAACTGAAATTTCCCTTCACAAAATAACACTCTCTAACTCATCTAGTTTCGAAGACCATCATCACTCAGTTGCTCTGCTTTATTGCAGCTCTCTAGTCTCAGGATTCCCTTTGACCTCTTTCTGATCTCTCAGAGACCAGACTAATGTCAAATCTGATGCACTCAAGCATATCCGGTTGGCACTCTTTACCCCATGTTGCCCCTCTCACCCAACAGGGATGATTAATGATAAAGGGCAGGAAGCCTAGGTCTCATTCATTAATTTGTATCTGCATTACCCAATGTCCCTGACAATGAACTCAGGGAAGTTACTGTAATTTTCTGTGCCTCAGTTTCTCTAAGTTAGTGCATTGAATACTTTAAATAACATATGCCATAGAGAAAGCACTCAACACTTGGTTTTATTAGCAAAACTGTAGCATGAAACCAACACTGGTCCATAGGCCCAGAAGACACAGTCACCATTTGGGTCAGATGGCCATCTCAACTGGCACTGGTTTTCTATCTGAACCTTGTTCTCACACATTTTGGCTTTACACATTTTCCATTGAATGCATTGCCTCACATTTTTCCTGGACACCATTTTCTTAGTCCTCCTACCAATACTTAATCCTTAGGTTTCAACTCAGCAGCACTTCCCAAGAACAACCTTAATTGGACAGATCTGACAGTGCATACTGTTTCAACTATTAAGAATTATCAGCCTCTGTTACTTCTATTTTCAGAAAGCCAGAACAAGTCATTTTGCTAACATTGGAAAAATTTAGAAACAAATCACAATGAGAGTAAGTATATAAAATTTTCATAGAGGGATCACATGGAGATACATGAGCATGATGAATGATTCCGGAGATTAGTTCTTGATCTTGACAATAAATGCAAAATTAGAGTCTGCCTCGGTTTTTGTTTGTTTGTTTTTATTTTTAGAAAAAGAAATCTTACTTGAAATTTGGAGACAGGTGTGGTTAGTATTTAAAGTATCTGAGAACCCTCTTAGCAAATAGCTATTTTCTACTTTTGCGTATGAATAGTATAGAACAGGATTGCTGTGCAAAAGGTCCTATCAAAAACAGTCAGAGATATAAAGTGAGATCTGATTTTTCTCCATGTTTGCAGGCATCCTCTCTTCCAAATGCAAAACACAGAAGGGAAAAGATCATAAGTCATCCAGGAAACACTGAGGTCATCAAGATGTATGGAGACATGATGCAGTAGAATGGCTACATGGGGCTGAGAAGACATAGCAAGAGTAACTCAGTAACTCAGTAAGACAGGAACAGATGATTCCCAAACAGAGAAAAGCCTGATCAAACAAGGTCAAGAGCAGGTGGTTTATCCTTAGGGCCTAAAGGAATGTGAGTTCTTATTCTCTGATGGCCATGGTCTTTCTCCTTCACACTCTCTGCTCTTGGACAATCTCCTCACACAAACACAAGGACTTTCTTGTCTGCTATCATTCTCAGGTCTGCTTTCTACAGAGAGGACATTTCTTGCTTTCATAGAACAATTTGTTTTGTGAGACTCATTGTGTTTGATAGAGCAATCCCTACACTATACAAGAGTGTGCCTTCCAGCATATCATGTTATAGACAGCTAGTGAAGGAATGAGATAACTTCCTATGGAGAGATGTTAGTTAGGACAAGCATTCCAAATAGGTCATATATATATTCACACACACGCACGCACGCGTGTGTCTGTATATGTGCCCTAAGAATACACATTTTGACTATTATTTTGAAGAGTATGAATTACAGTTCCTCCTGAACACTGATTTTTTTTTTGTTTGGTTTATATTTTAGATACAGGTCTCTCTAGGTTGTCTTGCCTGTCCTGGAACCCACTATGTAGGCCAAGCAGGCCTCCAACTCACAGACATCCTCCTCCCTTTTCCTCCTGAATGCTGGGATTAAAAACTTGGTATTAAAATCATTCTTGACCTGAACAACTGACTTTTTAATAAACGTGTGTAAATTCATTACTTCAACACCAAATGTAGTGTACTTTGATGCTTGTAGATGTAAATTGTTTAAATATCAACTATATGTAGCTTAAAATTTGGAAGATATTATCAATAACAAGAATGGAAATATATTCCTAATTTTTACTAGAGCATGTTTCACTATAATGAAAAAATATGAATGATGAATTATGTTCATGAAAACTGACAGTTTAGAGGCTTTCTATATTTATGACAAAAATATCAGAAACACCTGGATAAACTTATAACATATATTCTTCAGGCTGCCAGAAAAATACTCAGTCCTTTACTACTTATACTTAGAGGGGTTAGGGAAACAAAGAATACAACAGATATTCTTTGTTGTTCTAATAGCTTTACAGTTCACAGTACGCCTTGGAAAATGGACTTTGTCACACAGCCAAACCAGGATTGTCTTGACTAGAGTGATTCAACTTTATAGAGCTATCACTTTCTTTAAAACAAATTCAAATGTGCTTGAATAATTAAAGAAAAAATTAACAGTGTGGTCTCCCTACAATCATTCTCACATTAAACTCTGGGTGTCGAAATCAGAATTATTTTTATGCATGATGGGCAGCTTCCCACTAACAATTTTCTAAATTGCCTAATAATTTTATGTAGCATAATTACAAGACTCCTGCTTGTGTATTTTTCCTTCTCTCTGCTTCTATCTGAATACAAATTAAGGGCAATCACTAGCAAACCTTTATGGTAGACATTTACAATGCTCTGCTGCACCAGAGCTGTGTAAATGAGCAGAACTGGGAAGCCCCGGAAATACTCCCCCACTTAACAATAGACCATGCAAGTGTAAGAGGGAAAATTTTTCAGAGTAAGCAGCTTTCTAAATAAAACTGGGTGAACACACTGGGGCATAGTGATTGCTTATGAATGGCTTTCATTTCTCAAACCCTGGTGAGAATTTTTACCATTCTAATCCATCAGTACATTCAATCTACACTCTCAAGCCTGAACTCATTGACTGAGTGTTTCTTATGTGATGATTAATCTTAATGTCACCCTGTCTTGGCTTATATTTTCTGAAGGTGTTTTAGATTAGTTAGTATTTATGATCAATGAAATAAAAAAAAATCTGACTCAAAATAGAAGTCACACCTGAACGTATGTATAGCCTACTTGAAGATTTGGATTTGGGGTTTTCCAAACCTCAGGTTTCTGTAAGCCAATATCTTAACACAAGCATCCATTGTTCTCACCTTCACACACACACACACACACACACACACACACACACACACGCACGCACGCACGCACGCACGCACGCACGCACGTACACGCACATGCACACGCACACGCACACACACACACTATGGGTCATTTCAATAGGAATGGCACCTATAGACTCTTGTGTTTCAATGCTTGGCTCATGGGGAATGGCACTATTAGGAACTGTGGCTTTGTTGGAAGAAGTATGTCAATGTAGGGATGGATTTTGAGGTCTCAAATGCTCAAATTATGCCCAGTGTGGCACATAGTCTCCTTCTTCTTCCTGTGGATCAAGATGTAGAACTCTAAGCTCCTTCCCCAGCATCATGTCTGCCTGCATGCTGCCATGATTCTCACCATGACAATAACAGATTAAACCTCTGAAACTGTAAGTCAGCTCCAATTTAAATGTTTTCATTTATAAGAGTTGCCATAGTCATGGTATCTTGTCATAGCCATAAAACCTTAACTACAACACACACAAACACACTATCTGTTCCTTTGGAGACTCCGACTGCCATAACCATATTCCTATTTTCTTCCTTTTATGAATTTGTTCTTGTCTGATTATTTTAAATAATTCTTTAAAATGAATTTATTATGGGCATTGCCTTAAAGTCACCCATTTGCTATGGTAGCAAGCTTTTTTCCAAAACATGTTAGCTGATAACTATTGACATTGTAATGGTCACTGTATCAGTTAATTGTTTCCTTGCTGCAACAAAATCAACAGCTGATTAAAGCACCTTAAGGAAGGAAAGGTTGATGTTAGCTGATAGTGGAGAATGTCCATCATGGTATTCAAGGTAAGGTAGCATTTTCAGGAGGTGCCTGGTCCCCTCTCCTTCACATTCAGGGAGCAAAGAACCATGGATGCTTGTGTTGGGTTCTTTTTCTCTCCCTTTTATTCAGTCCAGGCCCCATTCCATGAGATGTTACTATCCACATTTAGTCTGTGGCTTCTAATGTCAATGAACTCAATCCAGAGAATCCCTCACAGACATGTCCAAAGATTTATATCCTTGGTGATCAAATTCACAATTGATATCAACCATCATAGTCATCATCCACAAAAGCTCTAGCCATTTCATGATCTTTTGTGCCACTCAGAGATGGAATCTGGATTGATTTCCCATCTTGACTTAACTTTTATCAATTGAAACAGCTGTTTGCTAGTACATACATGGAATCTATTCTATTTCACCTCACTGTCTCTTTCGCATAATCACATCACCAATCTCACCTAAATCAGGCTTCTATTTTATAAAACTGAATGGAATTTCTAATGACTAAGTCTCTACCTTTAATTTCCTGTATTTCTATTAACCACACACCCATCCAGACAATGATCAGGACACAAGGATACACAGAGAAAGAGCTGTTTCCTTGTCTGAAAGTATCTCAAAATATAATGATAAATCCCTTCTTAGTAACTCAGAACTTAGAGAGCTTACAAGACTGGGATTAGATGAATCTCAGGTTCTTGAGTTAGGATGTCAAGTCCAAAGCTTATGATGAAGATTTCCAAGGTCAGAGTGATTAAGGAGTAAAGAATCTATAGTTGGTGTGAAGTTGTATAATGATTAACCTCTTTGTTTGATATTTGAAGCCACTCAATGTCCATAAACATGTTCAATGTGATTAGAATGAGTAATTTTATATTAGTCAATGACACCAGTTAACATTTTGTTCATGTAGTCTTAGTGCCTATTCTCTCCAGCCCAAACATCAGCCTTACTGCCCATGTGTACCCACTATCTAAGGCCTCAAAATGTCAGCTCTCAGTTGCTGCAGCTAAACCTATCCTTGACTTTAATGGAAGAGGGAAAGTTAGCAAGCTGCAACTGGGTTACACAAATTTGCTTTAATTATGGGCTTTAGAGTACAGTGATTTCTCCTTAAAAGGTTACTTTTATGAAAAGACTTTGTATTATCTAGCCAATAATAAGACTGTTAGGTAAAGGAAGCACTCAGTTTCTGAAGGCTTTTTGTATATAAAGTAGATTCACCATGGAGGTTGTCTTTCCACAATTTGTCTTTCATCTCATTTTTCCACTCAAGTTTTAAAAGCAGAACATTGGTGAGCACATTATCTCATTATATTCTAAATGCATATAGTGAAAATTCATTCTCTTTTTTTGTTTTATTAGTGACGGTCTTGTCATGGAAAGGACTTAATAAAGGCACTGATAATGACATTCATAGTTACAAATAGCACCTGTGAACACCAAAAGAAAGCATACAGAGAAGGCTGTACATTGAATTAATCCCTTTCTGTTGAAGGCCCAGAAATAAATCCACAAAACAAATGGACGATTTGTGGTTGCTAGGAGCTGGATGAATAGGCAATGGGGATTGTCTGTTAACAAGCACAAGAATAGTAGAGGAAGAATGGTGTGCATGTTTTGAAAGCAGTTTGACTTGAATGGACACTACATACATTATTTTTAAAACATTGATTTGTATATTTTCTCAAGAATCTATTTAGGGTAGATGAATTGTATCTCAAAAATGGAATTCATAGATAAATTCTTCAAACATTGTTTCATCAAGTTAATAGTCATATATGTTAGCACAATGGATTAGTATTGTGATCATTGCATGTAATTGCTGTTGCTCTAGCTATACACAAAAATATACAAAAAAATGTAATATTACAAGATTGGTTGCATCTTATAATTGATGAAATATGATATATATATATATATATATATATATATATATATATATATAATTTTTACTTACCACTATATACAAAAGCAACTATAGGAAATGTGAATTTCAAGGTATTTATATTAGAGATAATTGTCAAATGGATTTTTTTCTTCAAGACATCTAAAGTAAGTCTACTCAGTAAATAATCAGTTTTGATTTTTGGTGAGGAATTTCACACATTTTAAAATGAATGTACATGTCTAACAATCTTTTCCTAAGGAAACAGGCTACCTACCACCTCTTTGTGAACCTGTATGAACTTGACTGCTTCCAAGGATGCAGATGAAGAGTGTCCCTGGGGAACTCCCCAATCTGAAATGTACATGGCCTTGCAGCTTCAGAGGTCCCTGGTTCTCCAGGAATGTTTGCTCAGGGGGAGGCCAAATGCTATATATAAGAATTCTGATTGCATTTCAAGTACAAATGAAAAGGCCACAGGGAAGTATTTTGGTTTATGGCTCAGTCTAATTCCTAGTCAAGGGCCTAAATCAGATTCCAATCCCATGAGTATTAGAGAATAAGTGACCAATTCTTACCTCCAATGTCTGACTATAATTATTTAGAAAAACCCCTGGGAGCTAAATGGGTCCTTCTTGAATTCACAATCCACAAATCCATAAGCAAAATAAAACATTGATTCACTCCACTGAGCTTTGTGTCAATTAGTTCTGCAGTAATAGTTACCATAGCAAGGGAACAGTGAAGAAGGCCATATTTTCTCTGATAATGACCCACGCAGATGTCCCAGGGGCCAGCACAAACCTGGAATACGTGGAACACAGTCTTTGCATAAAAAAGCTGACCACTATTTACTACAACTTTCTCCAGGTCTGATTTTATCTAGACTCCCATTTTCTATATAAAAAGTACGACTTCAGATTTTTATAATAGAGTATTAATTTATTATTTATGAATACCTTCAGAAACATAAATAACTACAGGATCCACATTACCAGTAGTTTCTTCCAATTCCTGGAGACATATATTCTACTAAACCAATTGTAAACCTTCTACTTGTTTGATACACAGTTAATGAATTGTTGCTCAGTACAAATAGAAACCACTTATTTAATTGGGAGACACTTGACAATGGACTTCATTTCTATAGTAATTGGCAGACAGTCTTATTAGCTTGATCAGAAAAAAATAACTACTTCTGGTATTAAATTATTCATATATTTAATTGAATTCTCACTATTCATTGCATAAATACCTGAACTTCTCTTCTTGCCATGCAATGTCCCCTGCTCTATGGTGCCACCTTAGCTTCATCTACTTTTACTTGCTGATACCTTATGTGGCAGTCTAAGTAACAACCTGGCATATGTTATCCAATCATAAGTTACTTAGCAATTATTAGAATTCCTGTGTGCAAAGATTCCTAGTGATATGTGCAAGCTTGAAGGTTTTCTAGTCTGAAAAGTTTCTTTAAATTCTTAGCTATAAATAGCATGTTCCTCCTTGGATATGTAACACTGCTTTTTATGTGCCTTTCTCTTGCATCACTAGCATCATAATTATATGTTAATATCTGTCCCCTAAGCATTTTTGCAATGAATGCTTAGCAAATGCCTCTTAAGACAAATCAATGAGTGGATAAGAGTATAAATAAAGTGAGAGAGGGAGGAAGGGGAGAGAGGAGGGGACGGAGAGAAGGAAGGAAGACAAGGGGAGGGGGAGAATCTAGAGATACCCTAGATATACAAATAACAATAAAAATAATGCCAAAAAGATTCTGACTAGATTTTGGTAAATGAAATGCTTGCAAAAATTAATTATATCCATAAAGGAGTCATAAGTGGAAATAATCCAATTTACTTTTTGGATAGATAAAAATAGTGCCTGTCTTAATATAAAACAGACCAAACTGCTAAGTCAACAAATTGCTAAGTTCATATAATTAGTGATGATTTTTAAATACTTTGCTCAAAACACTATTAGTAAGAATATCCTTAGAAATCAGACAGCAGTATTTTGCTCTGCCTTCCACAGAATGCATAACTCTGCAAATCACCTGTGTCTGTAAGGTTGCTTTCTTTTGTCTCTGAACGAGGTGCCAGCCACTGTGCAGCCATCTCCCAGAGGACTGTACAACACATTGTGTAACAGCAGGCAGGTACCTCTCAAAGACTGCCAGTCGCATTTTGAGGAGCACCCCTTTTATGCACTTAGGGAAGGACACACCCCGTAACAGAGTAAGAAAGGGGTACAATCACAAAACACTTTGCCTTGCATGAACTTGAAATGAGACCCTGACTATGTCACTTACCTTCTTTGGACCGATCTCTCTGTTAAAGACTTTAGTGTCATTTTTGATTACGTGTCTGTGTCTGTTAGTATGTGTTCAGGCACCCGTCAAGACCAGAAGTTGCTGGCTGTGCTGCAAGCGGAGGCACAGAAGACCATAAAGTTTGAGATGTGTTTTAAGAAGTCAAACTTTGGTCAGAAAGAACAGTGTGTACTTTCAGCCACTTAGTCATTTCTCCAGCCCCATGCTGACACAATCTCGACTTCCCTGTCTTATGAGGACATATATTAATGTTATTAGAAAACAAAAAGTTATATAGGAGATGGGCAGAATTTCCATTACTGTAACTATTTTAACTATTTTTCTCTGTGTTCACTAATAGCTGTTTCAGAAAATACACAGGCACAAACACACACAGAAACTCATGCACATGACCACACATGTATGAACACATACATATATGTGCAGTTGCACACACACAAGCACACACACACACACACACACACACACACACACATATATATATATATACATATTATATATATATATATATATATATATATATTCCATGAGTGATAAAATGTTTATATGTTCATCTGCTGTTAATATTCCAATAAAGCAATGTAATTGCTATGTAGAAAATTTAGGCAGGTTAATATCAAAGCTATCCAGAGCCTATAAGATTTAATTTTATTTATTTCTACATGTTAAGGAATCACCTAGCTCTGGAATATGTGGACCTCAAGTTCTTATGTTGTTTGAGGCCTTTCCTGGCTTTTCTTTATACATGCATTATGCCAATATTATTCTTTGTATTAGGGGTGATAGCACAACACAAGTCCCATTTATATGCCATATTCCAGAGAGCTAATGATTGAACACAATTAGAAAAATGTGACACATGTAGATATATTCAAATCAGGCCAGAAAAGATTCTCAAACCCAACTTTGTGAGTTAGTTTGATAATTCACCAACTGTGTGATAATTTTCAAGGGCTTTTAATATTTCTTCTAAACAGTAAGACTGAGACCATAGTCCAAATAAGGAAGGTACACAACACACACACACACACACACACACACACACACACACACACACACACACACACACACAATCAGTAGTCCCCTTTGGACAGCATCTCCTTCTGCTCTGTACCTTGCTAACTTTAGTCCTATGACTAGGAACATATAAGTGATTTCTACCTCAGGACCTCTGTGCATCCTGCTCCCTCTCTATGATGTCCATCCCCATCTGTCCACATCTGTCCTTCAGCTTTACTATACCTTTACCCTTTAACCTTTACATGTTATATTAGTGAGTTGCCTAGAAAGCCCTTCTTTGTTCACGTCTCTGAGGACCTGCCCAATATACTTTTTATCTCCGTTGTCCTCAACTACAATCCACTTTACTTTCCCATGGAGCTGTTCATCACTTAGCTCAAATCTTTACAAGAGACTACAGTTCTTTTACTAAATGTTTGTTATATATTTGTTAACTTATTTATTGAATTAATGAAGGAAAGATGTAATCCATTGACTGGTTCAAGGCAAGTCCCTATGAAGCAATTTATCTTTTGTCACACCCCATGTTCTGTGCCTCCAGGGATATCAGACACTTAATGAACTTATAGATGATGCAATAATATTGAGTGAAAATGCTATCCCATACTACTACAATTCTGCTTGTTATGGCATATCCAATCAGAATCCACAAGGTGGTTACAGATTCCAGTGTGTATAAACAACTACTCAGAAAAT